>NC_140244.1:14004277-14026777 GCF_949987555.1 Borostomias antarcticus
GTTGTCCCTAAGACGAACAGATTTTGTTTCTGCTTTTCTTTCGCGTGCTGGTGGCAAAGGCTGCAGCTCATTGTGTTGGTATGGGGCTCGTATTTCAGCCATGATCGCAGCTGGCCGGCCTCCTCAATTTTCCACTTTTCAATAAAACGCAGTGCCGCGCAGTGACATTACTATTACATGTAACTGTCCTTTCTTCTTCTTGTTCGTCTGTTTGTCTGTTGTTTCTCTTTTCTGACGGTGCTTTCACGCCGGTAATGTGTCGCCACATCTTTCACACATTAGCCTGGCGGCCGGCCGCCCGCGCAAGCTGAAACAACGCAAAACATATCCGGCCCACGTCCGGTAGGCCTTCGTACAGTGAGCAGCAAGGGTCAAAATAGTCTGGTAGAAGACACTATTTAACTATGGTCGAAGCACATAAAAAAAACAAAAACACTTGCAATTCAAAATTAGCTATCTGCCACTGGCGGGAAAGTGCATGGTTTTTTACATGCCAAACTCAATTTCTACCCGCCATTGGCGCTTGGCGGGTGTTAATTTTATGCCCTGGTTATGGGGTCCATGGTGTGGATAGTAACATGGTGTTGAGACTCCGCCCCCTCAGGTCATAGCTGGTCAGGGACAGTGTACCCCTCTCTGGGCTACCGACCTGCACCCACTGGTGAAGGCCGTGTGTCTCTAGCCCACTCAGGGGCTGAGTTGTGCGGGTCTGTGGCGTGGATAGTGGCGTGGTGGCGAGACTCCACCCTCTCGGGTCAGAGCAGGTCGCGGGCAGAGCAGTGTTCTCCAGGCAATTTCTCTGCATCCAGAGGTTAAGACCATGTGTCTCTAGCCCACTCAGGGGCTGAGTTGTGGGGTCCGTGGTGTGGATAGTGGCGTGGTGGCGAGATTCCGCCCCCTCGGGTCAGAGCAGGTAGGGGGCAGTTCAGTGACCTCCAGGCGAACTCCATGCACCCCCCAGCAAAGATTGTGTGTCTCTAGCCACTTCAGGAGCCGAGCAGTAGTTGTGGAGGTGTTGGTGTGGAAGTTGAGGTGAGAAGCAGTAGTTGTGGAGGTGTTGGTATGGAAGTTGAGGTGAGTGCTACTACTGTTGTTATAAAGGGTGCCTTTTGGGAGGATCACTTTAACGGATCACCCTCAGCAAGTACCAGGATCCCGATAGTTGCAGTGGCGATTGCTCCTATAAGCCAGGGTAAGCCTGGCTTACCCATACAAATCCAAGGCACGAAAAGGCTTGACTTTCAGACGGTTTTTGACATAAATGCGTCTTGTATTCTGCCATAGGCCTATCGCTTCATTTACATCCGTGATTAGCGTTTTGGTAGTGCTCTGTCGCCCCCTACAGTGAAAATACAGTTCACATTACGGTCCGTTGACAACTAGCTCATCATTCATTTAACATTGTAGGCCAGGCAAAGGGATTGTGTCTTACGGAAGTCGAGACCAAATGAAAAATCAACCAATCAAATTAGCCCACACATACAAAACTGCGAAAAATGTCATCAGTCGAAATGTAACCTAATCGAAATGTAATTTGTCAAAATGCTTAAAAGTGGGCGTAAGTCAGTTCTCTAAGTGCTTACATTGGAATTCCCATTGACATTTTAACATTGGGACTGTTTATCCAATCAAAACTTGTCCCGTGATTGACTTGTCCCGCCACATCACCTGTCAATCACGTTACCCACTTTATCTATCTAGCTACTGGCAGCATCAATGAACATGGAAAACAGAGATCTTGAGTATTTGTTGAAAGTTGATTCCAAAATGAAGTGGATTAAATGAGTTTGAGTTACGATATAAGGTACGTCTTTTGTGATTAATTACCAGTTGTTCTATAAAGTTACTGAACATACAAAAAAGTTTCTAGCACAAAGTATGAAGAGGCAGTTAATGGCCAAAAAATTTAGGATAATAATAATAATAAGAAGAAGAAGAAGAATAATAATAATAAGAATAAGAATAAGAATAAGAATAAGAATAAGAATAAGAATAATAGAGAAATAACGTGAATATCATATATTGGGCTAGCTTCTATAAGCTAGCCCACCTAATAATAATAATAATAATAATAATAATAATAATAATAATAATAATAATAAATAAATAAATAGTGGGAATATCATAAATTGGGCTAGTTTCTACAAGCTAGCCCACCTAATAAAGAAATAGTGGGAATATCTTCTTTTTTTTTATCTTGAGCCCACAGCGCATCAAAATGTTTTACTGTAGCCTAAACAATACTGTATGCAGCTACTGCAAATACTCACTCAATAAATCTCCCATTTTCATGAAAAAATACACATTTTCATGACATGGTAGTGTGAATTTTTCAGAATTTTATCTCATAATCAGATTTTCTGACAGTATTTTGAAGTATGTCATAATTTTGTCCCCTCGAACTACTGCTGTTCATACAGGAAGAAATACACTACCCACAATCCTATAGTGCAACAGCAATGTCTCCACCAATCAGAGACGTTGTTGTTGACAATCCCGCCCGAATAGCAGTCCCTAGGACTACAATTGGCTAAATTGACTCGAGAGTACAACTGTGCCACTGATTGTTTGATTGGTTTCCACCTGTGTATATATAGCCTACATGTAAACCCTGTGTTGTTTGTTGTCTGTTCATTATTTGCTGTAGCTGTGTGTTGTTCCTGGTGTTGTCCTGTGCAAACCTGTAAGTTTGTAAGCTTTGCCTTTTGTTCTATACTTGTTTATTGTATCCTTGGTTTTATTGTTTAGTCTTTGGTTTTTGCCCCTGGTGGTGCCTTTATTTTAGCAAACATTTTGTGGAAACTGCTGAAGCCTCCATGGCTTAGTTCACACGGCAGTGAAATGTGACCCAAATCCCAAATCCGATCTTTTTGCCTACTTGCGACTCAGGTCAGATTTTTTTCATGACCATCTGAACAGCGCAAGTCACATGAAATCTGATTTTTTTTAAATCCAACCTGGGTTGCTTTCAGAGGTGGTATTATATCGGATACATGTCTGATGTTTTGCAACGCGCCCGCCGTCTGAACAGTTATGTCGCGTTTCATGCTACTTTTACGTCTCTAGAGCGGTGACTTGCAAATTCGTGAAGCGTTCCACTGTGGTGTGCTTGTGCGGCATACTGCACGTCACAAGACGATCATCATCCTTCTTCTCGTTATCATTTACTCATACCGTCGCCGGCTTCCACTGCACAAATAGCCTACTTGAAAATCAACCCGTAGTAAAGGTTAACTTCAGTTGTGGTTGTAACGTTATCATGGATGTATTAATAGAATGTTATTCATGGTTAACGTTACTTCTGTAAACAGTGCGCTGCGCGTGACGTCCTGACGTCTTTGTTATCGTTCTTCTGCGCATGCGGGTCTGTTCAGGGCCGTGGGCTGTTCGCACGGCAATCAAATATATGTCAAATATAGGTTACATTTAAAAAGTCATGTGAACAGCTAAACAAAAAAATCGGATCTGTGTAAAAAATCGGAATTGAGCATTAAAACCTGCCGTGTAAACTAATGGCGCGTTCCAGGCAACCCGTAACTCATGTTTTTCCTACCTCCTACACGTGAAAATGCTCTGGAATGGCAGTCAAACCCGTAACTTCCCACCCGTGAACTCGTACAGATCGATGTACTCCCAGTTGCGCTCTCTGACATCACACAGCCCTCTAAGCAAGATGGCAGCCCCCATGGGTATGGCAACAAAGATAACTTTAGAGCAACGTAAAGTAAATTTGTACGTTGTAATCAAAATAATACAAACGATTATGCACTACAACCTGCTATGTGTATGTAATGATGCCCAAATATGTTGGCAAGAGATAGCTAGTGCTAGCTAGCTAACATTAAGGTAAACCTGAACGTGACCATGCAAACGGCGAAAAGTCGATGATGTCAATAAATAAAATGTAACGTACAATTTCTTAGCATAGCGAAATTAGGCATACAATGTGTTAGCTTGTCAGCTCTGACAATGTGCCAAATCTAAAGCTTTTACCATATCGGCTTGTTTACATTTATCCAGAATGCCACGCATTCAGACAGTTTGCCTGGAACGCTATGAAGTCGTGAGTCGTGACTTGAAGTCGTAACTTACGAGCTCAATATCCTATCTGGAACGCGGCATAAGCCCATGTTACATGCACCTGTGACATTTACAGTACATGCAACCAAGGCTCCGAACCGGTTCAAGGAACGGAAACGAAAACCGAAAACGAACGGTATTTTACGAGGAACAGAAACAGGAACGAAAACGAAATGGTCTTTAATTGTTACAGAACAGAAACGTTAATTTGAAATCTTTAAAACCGGTTAATAACGTTATTTTTTCGTTCTTTGTAGTAGGCCTATATAACTTTACAATTATTTAAAAAAAGAAGAAAGCTGAGCCTTTTATGGCCGAATAGGCTAAATTTAATTTATTAAATTTGTAGCCTACATCTTGTCCTGTTTTTGTAATGTAGCCTAGGCCCCTAAATCTGTTATTTCACAGTCAGGTTCTTAAATGCTTGCTTAGCAAAATGAAGAGATTTAGATATTACAACAACATAGCCTAGTTCAGACTAGGGATGTGCACAGCGACTATTTTCACTGACGACTAGACGGTGGTTTTGTAACCGATTACATGACTAGTCTAAAAACAGGATTCCCAAGTTTCTACAACAAGTGCTATTTAGAAAAATGTAGGATGTTTCCAAACCACTCAGCGGCAGCCAATTTGCACGCGTTGCGCAGGGCTGTCACACACTCTCCTTTGTTTGCCAGTGCAAAACAGTAGTTCAGCCTGTCCTTACAGCTTATTACTTAGCAAAGATATCAATGTGATTTATTTTGTTTAATTGAAGAAGAGTAGGCTAGCCTATAGCCTGTAATGTTTCAGTAGGCTAAAACTAGATTTCACATAAAGACCGCGGATGTCAGAGTGGGCAATAACGTTCGAAGGCAAATTTATTCCAACATTGGTCCACAAAGAATGATGCAAATAATAAAGTGAAAGAAATAATAGCCTACTATGCAAATATAATGTTTTATATGGACCTTCGTGTCTGCAATAAAGTTCCTCTATCTTTATAACCAACATTCAGCGGAAGCCAATTTTCACTCGTTGCGCATCTCGCTCCAAGTAGGCCTATGGTTTGGCTATTTAAAACACGGAGTACTTTGTGACAGTTGCTTGGATGTATACTAGTATGCATAAACCTATGTTTTGCCTCCTTCAGAGTTCTACTCGGCAATTAGGCTGTGAAAGCGAGCGCGCCTCTTGGAATCTAGTCATAGCCTATTGTTGCACAGATTTCCGTCACGTCTTGACTTTCACAAACCAAATGATTAGGCGACATTAATTAATATGAGCACACTTTAGTGACAATGTGCCGTGCAACCCTGATCATTGAATAGCATAAGTTAAATTACTATAATATTAACGACCGCGGATGTCAGACGATATACGTATTAGGCGTATAGGCGCCAAATCCGGAGCTCCCATACAAAAGGAACGCAGCATAAACAATAGGGATTGCGCAGATGAATGAATGAGGTGACTAATTATTTATAAATAACATAAAACATAAAACGAAATAAAAACAAACAATAGGCCTACAGGCGCAGAATAAAATAGCTTGCAGCAACAGTACAAGAAAATATTTTAAAAAGGATGATGAGCTATGATGATGACTTAAGATAGACCTGTGCATAGTTTACGGTGTGGATTAAGGGCATAGGAATAGGCCTAATGTTGCGTATTTCTTATAAAATAATCAACAAGGCTACATTACAGCACACATCACCAAGGCTAATATTGTTGGCAATAAGGCCACCACAACCCTAGACTTGTTGATTAGGTTATAGCCTACCTTACAAGAAATACTGTAGGCCTATAGAGTCTTAATAGGCTAACACCCCCGGAACGGTGAACGGAACGTTATTTTTCGTTCTTAACCGGTTCAGGAACGCTATGTTGGTGGCGGAACACGAGAACGGAAACGTTAAATATGCTGGTTCTGCTCGGAGCGAACCGATTGAAAAATAATTTCGTTTTTAAGCCCTGCATGCAACCCTTGTTTAAGTCAGTGTGAAACCATCTATGGCTTCTCACATGGCAAGTAGCTCAACAAGAATTCAAGGGGGATGCAGAATAAAAATGCTAATGCATCCTCCATTGTTATGTGACATGATATTTTTAATTTGTAGCTATTACTGTTTATCTTGTTTGTTGTAGCTGTTACTGTTTCTTGTTTGGTTCTCTTCATCTGACCAGTCTTGTCTGCTTACATCTCAATCAGAGCCACCTGTGTTCAATCCAATCAAATCAGTCAGTGAATCCATGCTCAGTTCCACAACTCATTCCCATCACAGTTTGCAGGCCTACTAATGTTCATGCAGGATTCCTATGGTGTACATATCCAGCTGTGACTAAGTCAAACTGCCAGGTTCTCACTTGGCTCAAAGAAGAACATGACCTTCCCTTGGTGCCTGGTTGTGAGTTCAAGGGTTTAATCCTACTCAGGCATTGTACTGTTTGGATTTCAGATGCATGATTTTTAAATAATTCCTCTTCCTCCTCAAAACGCCTGGCCCTGGTCCAGTGCTGCACAGCTGCTGTAATTCATGACTAGATTCATATTGGAGCCCAAACCGTTTTCACTTCGTATGTAGTAACCACATCTTGACCCATTTGGTACGCCTGTTAAAAGACTTGTGTTCTTTGCCAACCAGGGACTGGGATTCAAGCCCTGGTCTTGCCAGATCCGAGTATGGCCGGACTCCAGATCCGAGTATGGCCGGACTCCAGAGGGAATGGCATATTGGGCCACCACTCCCTGAGGGTGGTTAGTTTACAGTCATCTCGGCTCGAGGGTTCGTCATGCCACAGCGACCTCGTCTGGTGTCGGAATTACGGTCGCGAGCTGAGAGAGTCAAGGAGTTGTCTCTCTCCTTCATATCGCTAACTGGCAAGTTGCATATCAAATCCTCCAACACTTAATAGGGGGTAATTGAGTTAATAGGGGGTAATTGAGTTAATAGGGGGTGATTGAGTTAATAGGGGGTGATTGAGTTAATAGGGGGTGATTGAGTTAATAGGGGGTGATTGAATTAATAGGGGGTGATTGAGCTAATAGGGGGTAATTGAGTTAATAGGCGTAATTGAGTTAATAGGGGGTGATTGAGTTAATAGGGGGTGATTGAGTTAATAGGGGTGATTGAGTTAATAGGGGGTAATTTAGTTAATAGGGGGTAGTTGAGTTAATAGGGGGTAATTGAGTTAATAGGGGGTAACTGAGTTAATAGGGGGTAATTGAGTTATTGGACACTAGGTCAGGGTCATTTGGTTACCAAATTGGGTGATAATGGGATAAAATCCAGAAAATAAAGAAAAAAAGAGACACGCTCTTGTCATGCGGCATTGAGTGATTGCCAGCTTTCACTGTTGTGTTTACCTTCTATAGCAGGGGTTCTCAACCTTTTGTAACTTAAGGCCCACTTTTCTTCTTTTTTTTTATTCCAAGGACCACCTTCCCGAATACATGAGAAAAAAAACATGACTGGTTGAGAATGGCTGTCCTACAGTACTGCTATTTCGGTTTCTGGTTAAAACAACAATTGGCACTCACTGAGGCCACCTTCTGGGCTGGAATGTTATTGATTTTCGCGTATACCCGGAACGAAAACGGCTAATAAGACTCCACAGTGCAGTGTGAATACGTGGGCGCCTGACGGACTCTGGTCTGACTCTGGTCAGGAGCTCTCGGCTCTGCGGCGAAGTTCCATGGACTAGCACCTAGTCTAGTGTAGTATTTAGTTTCACGTAGTAAGCTGCTCTTGTACCTATGGAGTAATTATGTAATGACTAGTTAGCATTGTGCTTACATGTCTGTGTCCCCTTATTGGATGCGTGATTGCTCTGTCAGATGGTTTTGTTAGTGAGTTAGGCCCTCTGCAGTAGGAGGAGCGTGAACGAGGCAGGGTGACTCACGGCTGACACAGTTTGACCAGGTCCTGGTCCGTGGTTCCGGGGTGAAGGCCGCGGATGTACAGGTTGGTTTTACTGAGCTGTTCCCCTCCCCCGCTGCTGCTGTTGCTGCTACTGTTGGTGTTGGGACTGGGGGGCGCCATCTGGTGGCTGGAGGACACATAGGCTTGCTGCAAGAAAAGAACACAGAGAGAAGGTGTTCATGTTCAAAATTCACATTGTGAGGAGAGTTTTATCATAATATTTTTCATGCCTTCTCTGTACAAGTTTAAAGTCTGACTTTTTTATGATTAATCAGAAAAAAGGTCTCTCTAACCTGTTTAAAACATACTGAGGAATTTATTATTCAGCCAAGTTCCTTTACATTTTCCTGAATAATTCACAGCATACCTTGAATAGTTAGTGTTTGCCCTTCAAAGTGACTCAAACTCCAACTGGTCTTTTGGACTAGAGAGCACAGCTTCAAAACCCATCGCTCAGGAGAGACAGGCGATTGTGTGGGAGCAGGGTAAGACGATATCACATAGCCCTCATGTCAACACTCACCAATACAGCTTTCTGAAGGGAATGTGGGGGCCTCTGGTTTGCCTAGGCCATATAGGGGAAACGGGCCTCTTTTCTGCTTACTCCATGTTGGGCAACTGCTCCTTTTGCTCTATCAAAACTTCCAAACCACAGAGAATTCCTTTGCAGTGCACATTGATTCCAGTACTTCAAATAACGACATAAGCCAACATTAAATAAGCCTGAGGGTGCCGAATTATACAACATCTAAACATGATTTTCTTCGTTGTTGCTTTCGTGGGCAGTCATGAGCCACTGTCTTTCCGATACCACCCTGACTGTAAAAAGCAGGCGTTTCTAAACCAAACAAGGCCATCTGTTCCGATTTTAGACGTGTATCTGTCCTTGACAGCTCCACTACACCCACAGCTCCAGTACTTCTGGTCAGATGTAACCCTCAGCTCTCTCCACAACAATACCAACCCAGAGAGAGACGTGAAAAGGCCAAAAACAGCTAAGACATGAAACTGTGGGTTCAGCCTAGTTCACTAGAAGTCCAAGGTCCCACCATCACGGGAGAGGGGAGATGAGGAGAACTCAAAGAGATTATTAACCAACACCCTCTGTGAATTCCCTCTGAACCGGGGCACATGCCAAACAGACACAATCTTAAACCTGCTAGAACCGCTCATGACAACCTCAAGACTGTGAGTCTCTACATGTGAACATGGAGAGCTGCTGTTGAGCAACACTGAAAACATTGTTTCCTGTGAATGAATATGCAGCTGTTGAATTCAAATAGGAGTTGGCCCCTCTTAAATTCCAATATCTTTCTAATTTCACAACTGTTGTGACTGAAATAAATTTAACACGATGCTTTCATTACCACTTGGCTTGTCGTTCGTCTCATTATGTTGCACACTTATGGAAGTTACTATCCAAGAAACTTTAAAAAAAATGTCTTGATCAACACAGTAATGCTATTTTAGCACCAGGCACCAAATTGCTTTTCATGGAAAGGATGAAAACAATGGCAGCTGAAAAGAAGAATGGAGGAAAAGTAGTGACTATGAGTGAGTTGAGTAAGTGAATGAGTAAGTGTGAGTAAGAGAGCAAGTGTGTGAGAGAGCGAGTGTGTGAGAGAGCGAGTGTGTGTGTGTAATGTGTGCCTGCATTCTCTTAATGGGGAGGCTTTGGGGCGGCTGTAGCTCAGGAGGTAGAGCGGGTCGTCCAATGATCGTAGGGTCGGCGGTTCGAATCCCGCCTCCTCCAGTCTACATGTCGAAGTGTCCCTGAGCAAGACACTGAACCCCCAATTGCTCCCAGTGAGCAGACTAGCGCCTTGTATGGCCTGCTGTCACCAATGGTGTGTGAGTGTGTGTGTGTGAATGGGTGAATGAGAGGCCATTGTAAAGCGCTTTGTCCCTTAGGGGTGAGAAAAGCGCTATATAAGTGCAGTCCATTTACCATTTACCATTTAATAACCTCAGTGGCTTTAATTATCTCAGGAGAAAGCCCCGGAATCCCATTCCCTTCTAAGAATCCACCCGGCACACGTGTCGACGTCTGACTAATGATGACAGAACGGACGCGTCCCCAAGCCTCGTCACCTCCCTGCCACGCCCTCACAGTATGACTGGGTGTTGTTGTATAGAGTCCTGACCCTCCACACCCCAACGCCCACCCCCAGCGCCCCCCCCCCCCTAGAGGCCATGTCCAGCCAGCCTCCTAGAGGGGCTCCTGACCCTCCACACCCCCACGCCCACACCCAGCGACCCCCCAGAGGCCCTGTCCAGCCAGCCTCCTGGAGAGGCTCTGACCACGGGTGAACCCAGCTCATTAGAGCAGCTCCAGTGGGAAAAGGCTGCAGGGAGACGATGTGTTCATTTGTTGGGGGTTGCGGGTCACAGATCAGACCCCCGGTGTTTAGGAACACGCCCGGCGGGGTCAGAGGTCAGACCCCCGGTGTTCACGGAACACCCCCGACATGGGGGCGCACAGACGCCCAGCGCCCGGTCAAGAGCGGGGGGACCTGTCTCTCCACACACCTCCGTCCACAGGGGCACAGTGTCCCCCTTTGTGTCCCTCCTCAAAGACCCCCATGACCATCCCCTCCCATACCCCCCCCCCCACCCCCATGACCATCCCCTCCCACACACCCCCCCCCCCCCCCCCAGGCTCGCGACGCTGGCTCTAATCCCTCCTTCCTCTGGTGCTGATTCAGCCTGAAAAGATTCTCTGTGTTTGCTCATGTTAGATGACATGGAGGCATGCCCTGGTCAAATTAAACACAAAGAGTAGGGGGGCTTAATCCCCCCCCCCCCCTCACTCTCCCCCCCCCCTCCTTGCTCACACACTCTCAAGTCCACACGGAGACGCACAGGTCCGCCATAATCATTTGTGGCCCACAGCATTATTTTGCCGTTTTTATCGTGAATATAACGCAGGTGTGAGGTGTTGTGGGTACTATTTCCGCGGCTGATGGCAGAAGATGACTGCTTTTTTTGCACCAGAGAAGGCTCAGACTTAAAAAGAACACATCATTAGAACAGGTAGGTTTAAATTCACTCACGCACGCACACACGCACACACACGCACACACACACACACACACAGCTGCTGTGTCAGATCAAAGCAATCTCATTGCTTTCCATTTCCCCAAATGAGGGATTACATACACGTTGTATGAGCACACAGCAGGCAGGGTTAGGGGATTTTGGTTGGAGCTGTTTCTCTCATCCCAATACCTATTTACAGCTTGTCAAATACTACACACACTGTAATTACACACACACACAGACACACGCACACATACACGCGTGCACACACACACACACACACATACGTACGTACAGTATATCAGCCTCACACAGTGGAGGTATAGTCACCTCATTTTATTACAGCCTCCGGCCCAGCTGTTAAACTGTCCCTCCTCCGCTGTACATAACGCTCTCTCTCTCTCTCTCTCTCCCTCCCTCTCTCTCCCTCCCTCCCCCTCCCTCCCTGTGAGTCTGTCTGTCTTGTCCCGCCTCTTTCTATCTCTGTCTTCCTGCTGGCTTGGGTGGGTTGACCCCACACTGACCTGTAGAATTCTATGGGGTTCCTGTCTGCTGGGGGTGAGTGTGGTTTCCTGCATCACGGCTCTCTGCTGCCTTGACAACCGTCTCCTCCCCAAGCTGGACCGACCAATGACTGACCAGCTGGCCAGCTTGAGGTGACATGGGTCTGGGGACTGACCGACAAATCCAGTGGCGTGTGGATTGGGACGAAGATAACCACAAAGCATGGATCTGAAAAGTAGCCATGCTTTTGATTTCAAAATTAGATCAAGTGATTCACCCCTCAGAATGTGTCACCTGATTATGAAGCAGTGATTTCTTCTCAGGTGCACCTTGAACCAGCAGGATAGTTCTCTATCTGCACCCACAGAGCAGAATGTATCTGGGTTACTGTAGAGGATGTCATTCTGAAGCTGGTCTTCATTAAGACTCAGTTGACTAACAATCATTACTGTGAGTCAGTCAGGCCCGACGTTGACATAACAATGGCAGAACGTTGGGTGTTCCAATCCTGTGGTTGAGCCTTGTGGCTGCTTCCTCTCTGGAGTCAAACAGGACATCCTCTCTGTGTGTTATCACATCATCATCCTCTCTGTGTGTTATCACATCATCCTCTCTGTGTTATCACATCATCATCCTCTCTGTGTGTTATCACATCATCCTCTCTGTGTGTTATCACATCATCCTCTCTGTGTGTTATCACATCATCATCCTCTCTGTGTGTTATCACATCATCATCCTCTCTGTGTGTTATCACAGCATCATCCTCTCTGTGTGTTATCACATCATCCTCCTCTCTGTGTGTTATCACATCATCCTCCTCTCTGTGTGTTATCACATCATCATCCTCTCTGTGTGTTATCATCATTATCATCCTCTCTGTGTGTTATCATCATCCTCTCTGTGTGTTATCACATCATCATCCTCTCTGTGTGCTATCAAATCATCCTCTCTGTGTGTTATCACATCATCATCCCCTGTGTGTTATCACATCATCCTCTTTGTGTGTTATCACAGCATCATCGACGGGGCGCTCTGCATTCCTGCCAGGTGACGGAGAACCAGGCTCTCGCCCAGACTCGCCCACCAACCCACTTTCTAGTCCCCCTCTCTCTCTTCCCTCCCCGCGCTCTCCCTCTCTCTCGCCCGGACTCGCCCACCAACCCGCTTTCCAGTCTCTCTCTCTCTCTTCCCTCACCCCGCTCTCTCCCTCTCTCTCCCAGCCGCTCTCTCCCTCCCTCTCTTCCAGCCTCTCTCTCCCTCCCTCTCTCCCTTCTCCATCTCCTTCTCTCTCTTCTCCTCCTTCTCTCCCTCCCTGTCTCCTATCCTCTCTCCCTCCTTCTCTCCCCCTTCTCCATCTCTCTCTCCCTCCTTCTCTCCCTCTCCTCATCTCTAGCTCTCCCCCTCCTCACTTGTCCATCTTCTCTCTCTGCAGCTCTCTCCTGTCCTCTTGCGTGCCCGGGGGGGTCAGGTGGCCCAGACCTGGGGGGTCAGGTGGCCCATGCCCGGGGGGTCAGAGTCAGGTGGCCCAGGCCCAGGGGGGTCAGGTGGCCCATGCCCGGGGGGTCAGAGTCAGGTGGCCCAGGCCCAGGGGGGTCAGAGACAGGCTACCCACGCTGACCACGTCCCTCCCGGGCCAGTAGCTTCTGACCGCGCTGCAAAGCTGGCATCACTGCAGTCCCTGGTATTATATTATACTACAGACAGCTGTGCTTTCTCCAAGGACTCTCTCTCTCTCTCTCTCTCTCTCTCTCTCTCGCTCACTACCTGTTCACCTTGGGCGGCTGCGTTTGGCAGGGCGGAGCGAGGGCCCACTCTCCCAGCGCCTGACGCATTCAACAATGACAGAGCGATGGATAAACATCCAGCTGGACCAGGGCCAAAGGTCACCCAGGCTAGGGTCAGCCAGGAGAATCAAACCCCCGGGGCAGCCGGCCTGTCCAGCTGACTGCAGCTACACCAACAACGCCCATCTAGAACATCTATTCCATTACATTATGGTTGATATGGTTACATTATGATCATTCTGGCCTGTTTCAAATCGTCCCAGGGTACAAAGGGACTTGTAGTCTTTTTACTACATGTGAAGTAAAATCACATCTTTTCAACGGCTCTTATGCAAGGCTTTATATGCGGTGTACAAAGGAGACAACACAACAAAGGCCAGATACCAGATCCATCACCGAGGCCAGACACCGAACACAAGACACGACAAGGGCTAAATATAGACACGGATCTGAACAGGGCCGGAGGGGGAGAGCCAGAGGTCAGAGGTCAGGTTAGGCCTGGTTTCCTGCTCAAACGGATCCAAAACACCATCAGAAAGGCACCGGAAATACAAACATACACGCAACCCAGCCATAGAGCCACGGTGTGACTAACATATACACTATACACTATATACACACTAACATATACACTAACTATATACACTAACATATACACTATATACACACTAACATATACACTAACATATACACTATATACACACTAACATATACACTAACATATACACTATATACACACTAACATACACTATATACACACTAACATATACACTATATACACACTAACATATACACTAACATACACACTATATAAACCCTAACATATACACTAACATATACAATATATACACACTAACATATACACTTTATACACACTAACATATACACTAACATATACACTATATACATACTAACATATACACTAACATGTACACTAACATATACACTATATACACACTATCATATACACTAACATATACACTATATACACACTAACATATACACTAACATATACACTATATACACACTAACATATACACTATATACACACTAACATATACACTAACATATACACTATATACACACTAACATATACACTATATACACACTAACATATACACTAACATATACACTATATACACACTAACATATACACTAACATATACACTAATATTTACACTAACATATACACTATATACACACTAACATATACACTATATACACACTAACATATACACTATATACACACTAACATATACACTAACATATACACAATATACACACTAACATATACACTATATACACACTAACATATGTACACTAACATAACATATACACTAACATATACACTATATACACACTAACATATACACTATATACACACTAACATATACCCTAACATATAAACTATATACACTAACATATACACTAACATATACACTATATACACACTAACATATACACTAACATATACACTATATACACACTAACATATACACTATATACACACTAACATATACACTAACATATACACTATATACACTAACATACACTAACATATACACTAACATGTTCACTAACATGTACACTATATACACTAACATATACACTAACATATACTCTATATACACTAACATATACACTAACATACAGTATACACTAACATGTACACTAACATATGTACACTAACATATACACTAACATATTTATAGTGTTGGACGTCACAAAATTATTATTATTTTTGCTATCAAATCATATTCTATAGTTGATTTGAAACAGTTTAAAAAAGACAACAAAGCAGGTTTCCTTTGCAAGAATATAAAGTTTGTGTGACTGAAAAAATGACAATTCTGTGTACATTAACGTAGCTAAAGAGAAGCGTTTCTGGAGGTGGGATTGGTTCATTCCCAGGCCTGGTTCACATGATATGTGACGGGATGGAGAGCAAGATTGCGAAATTGTCAGCGTTTCAGACAGGCACACAAACAGACATCTTTTGTTGAGCATATTTTTTTAGATTCCAAAGATTGCCGTCACCTAAATGCACTCAAGTCTTTGGCAGAGCAGGAAGACTGGCGCTTGATGGCAGAAACAGAAGCCATGGTTCACACTGGGGTTTAAAAGCAGATAACGCTACTGATATTTCAAAGCTTCTGGAGTTGAAAGTGAAAATTGGGAAATTGTGAATTCAAAAGATAGGCTTGAAAGACTTCACTTCCGACATTCCTCCTCGGGGGAATATTGTGAATGGCCTTTTTGTGGAACAGTCACAGACATTCCTCTGACAAACTCTGTGGTCGCTACTTTGTTTTTCACGTTGTACTCTTGTACTGAGTCACACTGAAATAAAGACCACGCGCTTTCCTATCAATAAAGCCATGGCATCTCTCCATCCATCTTGAGGCATAGCAAAGACCATACATTAGGAACCTTGACTTTTGTTAGTGAAGTCAAAACTAGGCCTACATATGATCAGACAACAAATGTGCACTTAGACAAGAGTGCACCACTGAGATGAGATGTGATCCCTGTATGTTTGGAACAATCTGCAACCTCTTGTTGTATTTTCCTGTCTGGAAACCCAGGATGGGGGGAATTGAATTTGCCATTTGAGTGCATTAATTCTATTTATTTGAGAGGAAATGAGGTGGAGGCCTGGAAGGGGCGGGGCTGTAATACAAGCCCTCTGCCATCTGGTTGGGTAATCACCTCCTACACACAAAGGGCTCTTTTTTCACCCCTCTGCACATTTATTTTGTGTTCTGTTTTTTATTTACTCATGTGGTTCAGGTATGGGAGAGAGAGAGAGAGAGAGAGAGAGAGAGAGAGAGAGAGAGAGGGAGAGAGAGAGAGAGAGAGGGAAAGATAGAGACAGAGGGAGAGAGACAGAGAGGCTGATGTCAGGAATCCTCTACACGGGAACTTGACCTCAGGATGAACTCCACCTCCATGACAGGCAAACTTCTACAGGCCGATATGTCAGGAATCTTTCTACACGGGAACTTGACCTCGAGATGAACTCCACTTCCACCACGCAAGCAAACTTCTCCACCCCAGACAGAAGAAACGCTGAGATGATTACCCACCAGCCCATCCTTCTCCTTGCTCTCGCTCAACTTCGCTCCTATACATTTATTTTCACAACATGCTGTTTTTGTATTTAACAGGTTGTTTGTGTGTTTGTTGTTGTTGTCCTTCATCCAGCAGTATGCATTTATGAATAACAAACGGATCAAAGTTGATGTGGAGGTGTAATGTGTCGAATTAGACCAGAGCCTGCATCCCGCTCCCTCTCCAATGCCCTCTGTCCTTCACACCACACATCATCATCATCATCATCTTTGTTCCTCCTTCTTTCCTGGCTGTGATTGTACTCTCTTTCATCCTGACACACTGTCCTGCATGTGCCTCCTCTCAGACATAAGGCCATGCAGAACTGGATCAGCCTGGCGGTTTCTAGGAAAGGGGCATGTAAGGATATGCTCTTACTTCTATGAAGCGTTCTCACTGTTCTGCCCCGAAGGATACAGCTGAGCGTCTTAAAATGGCACGTGGCCAAATATGGCGGTGAAATCAAGAGCAGGGGTCAAGTCAGGCCACAGCTCAGGCAACGAGCACACAAACCTACCGAAAGAAATCATCTTTCTCCGATCAGTCATATTATTAGATGTGCACAGCATGTGAATAAATAAACAAAATTCATGAACAAACCAAAAATATACTGAGCACCGATACAGTTCTAACAAGGCCAGGTTGATATGCACTGATAGAAGCTCTCTGTTACCACACTGCTGATAGTTCATGTGACCAGCAGACTAGCAGACCAGCAGACTAGCAGACTAGCAGACTAGCAGACTAGCAGAAGAGAGAATTGGTGACTAAATGGAGACAATGGAGAAAAATAGGTCCGACAAAGTTATGCACTGACTGTACGATAACTCTAACACATGCTAATGTGACGCTAATGTCATAACAGACATGATCTTTTAATGGGGGACAAAATGTCAATGGTGACGGCATCAGTCTGGAGGCCATTGACGCCATGTTAATGACACCAGCCTGCCGTAGAGGAGAGGTGCACACAAGCTGTCCCAGTTTTCCCAGTCTTCCCAGTCTTCCCAGCACCCAGGATGAGAGGCAGAGAGGGAAATCTAATGACACTTCCAGTTCCAACGCTCAGAGCCATGCAGGAAGTTGAAGGACTCACATGCAAAACGCCACATAAACTCTTCAGAGTACATTTTTTGAACATTCCAAAACATTTCTTCTTCATATCTTCTGTACTGTACGGAAAGCATCCTTGGGTCTCTTGAGGCGCTATATAAATCGAATCTATTATTATTATTATTATTATTATTATTATTATTATTAAACGTGTTAACATGCTTTTGCTCCGTGTTAACATGCATTTGCTCTGTGGAAGAATATAACAAGCATAATATATATATTCATGTGTATTAAATATTCTGTAGTGTGTAAATATGTGACTAAAAGCTTGCATGATAAAAGATCAAGACCAATTGATCTAAATAAATCTAAACAAAAACAAAATGTAAATTATGTCTGTGTAGCCTAATAGTATGCTGTTACAACAACATATTACAATCTACCTATTTAAACAAGCCAAATCAACGAATACACACAAGGTTTACGTTATAGAACTTTATATACTGGATTGTGGGATTACTTCATTTACATGTACAGGCAGACTAAACAATATTAACATGTTATATAAGATAGTGATGTTTCCTTCTCACACGACGTTGTCTTATAACAAAATCCCAAACAGTCTACGGGACTGGTTTCTATTTCAAAAGGAGCGTGGAGAGGTATTAGACACATTAGACAAAATGAAACTATTATTGTGCGATTCATAATTTTGGAATGTAGGCATCGTCACATTCACAATGGTGGGGTTTTTCAAGGGGTGGGGCATATTTTGCTTTCAGGGGGAAAAAAATAGAAAAACTTTGCCAAACTTACGCGGCTGCGTAGACAATGGAGGCTAGATTTTACAGTAGATATTATAGGCTATTGTTCCTTCATCACCATCCCGAGGACAAGGCTGAATTTAACTACCTAGAATAACATATTGCCCTTCTCCTTCCTTTCACCCCACCCCCACTTTCCTATAGACATTTACGCACAGACTCACGCTGTCCCAATACGGTACACTTACCAATAAAAGTTGCTCTCCACCGTTGACTTTTACAAATGAGTGAACAGAGCCATGTCGACATCCTTACTCTTTATGATACAACTCTCGTATGAAGAAAATGAAATGAAACATTAGACCTTGTAAGTACCTTGACCATTTACTAGCAAATTTCTCACATACCCCGGTAGGGGTGCTGAATAGTGAGCAGCAATTTCTCCACGAAGACCGAAGTTAATTTTGTACGCTTCGCTTTTCAAGGACACTGCAGCTTACTGTCAAGCTTCAGCCGCGGCTGACACGGGCGTGTAGCCACACGGGTTGACCAAGAGCGGCCGAATAGCAGAAAATCCAGAAAACGCTTACCTTTTTGCTGTTTCTGCTGTTATAGCCGTTGTATGGATTGATCCCTGCCCTTGGCGGTACGGAGAGCAGCATTTTTCTCGGCGCTGTGTCCGGAGCGGCGAGTACAGCCCAGGCTGCCAGCTGACGTCAGCAGCTCGGGAAGTTAAGCTTGGAATCGGAGGAACGATGATGCGCGTCCCGCTGCCGCTGCGCCGCTGCCGCGACCAAGCGGCGCACTCTGACGCGTCTGGGTCCTAGCGCCAAATGCGCGCGAGTGGAACGATGGGAACATTTTATAATAACCGAAATATGAAAACAGATCATGTGTTTTGTGATTACGCTTTTTTTATTATTAAAGATGGTATTAACGTTTAAAGGAAGTTTTGGAACGTTTGATCAAAGGCTGATCTTGCAAAGTTCATTTTTCCCTCCATTTAAGAAAACTTTTTTACTTATAACGTCACTATATATTAGGCTACAACTGTCTGTCCCACTACTCCATCTTCACCTAACACAGGCCTATTTGTGTCTTACCATAAGAGAAGAAACTGTTAGATATAATGAGATATCACTGAGTTTCACTTTCTTTTGAAATGTGCCTTTATAAGACATTCGAATTAAAAACATCCTCTGCAATTAAGTTTCATTTTCATTTCTTTATTTCCATGCCTGCTATCCCCCTCTGCTGCAGATTGGGCCTTCTGTACACAGAGGAAGCTATGAATGGATGCAGCACAATAAACATGTTTTCTTGTGACACTGGGGGAGGGTGGTAATAACAGTTCAATGCTTTTAAGCAGTGAGAAAATATCTAACTTGCCCTCGCTCGCCCAGTCCCTCTCTCCAGCTGTACGCGTGTGCATCCTTTTTTAGGTCAGGGTGTTCCTGTAATATTTACAGACACGGTCTACCACTCTCAGAAAGAAAAGCTTTGTAGAGCCACCTGACCATGGGCCACAACAGACCCTTCAAATGGGTTTCACACTGCCTTCTATCCGTTCAGTGGGTAAAACTTTACAATAAGGGTACATTAATAAGCATTAATGCATTATTAATCATTAAGTAACAGTTAACTAATGTCTCTATTAACCATTTACTAATGTTATTTATGTTAACTAAGGTTAACTCACCTAACCCTAACCAATTAACATTAGTAACCTAACCCTAAATAAGCATTAGTTAACAGTTAACTCATGTTTTTTGTGACCCTTATTGTAAAGTGTGACCCAGGCTTGTTAGAAGCCTTTTGGGCTCAAAATATAACTTTTCTTCCTTATAGAATCCTCTTCAAGGTACAGTTAGGAACCCAAAATGGTTCTGTCTGACCCAAAAAGGCTTCCATCTGGAACGTTTTCACAGAGGGTTCTGCCACAGGGACAAATGGCTCTATATTATTTGTGTGACAACTAAAGATGTTTGTACATAGCACTGTTTTCTGCTGAGAGTAACGTTTGACATGCATCACTGCTTGAGTGAAGGCGCTTGGCTGTGCCCTGCTGAATGGTGAACATGTGTGTGTCTGTGTGTGTGTGCCCCGGTGACGTTGTTCATGGCAGCCTGGCGGCGGTTGCCATGCTCCACTGGCTGTTCTCTGGGACCAGTGACACTGTTGCCCTCAGCAGAACCCCGGTCTGGCACGGCCAGGCTCGTTGGCAACGGTAACATTGTTTGGGCATCAACATGCGTGTTGCTAAGCGACCGAACCCCTGCCATCCCAGGCGTTCTGGCTGGTAAATCCACAGTGATTTCCTCTGGGCGCTGCAGTGTGTGAGTGTGTGGAGTAGGGGCAGGCATGGGCCAGATAAGCCCATCCCCTCTGGTTTGAAACCTTCCTAAACAATGTAATTCTGTCCAGAACAGCAGGACCGGGACTCCTGGTCAGGACAATGAGGTCAAAGGTGTTTCCAGGTCAGGCTGGGGTCACCAGTCTCACAGCCAACAACACACACTGTATCTGGTGCTATAGGATCAAACACAAGCAAATTACATGTGATTCTATTGTGTTAGCGCAGATCGGAAAGCAGAAAGTGTCTCAACATCACTCCAGAAATGAAGATAAAACTGGAAAGGAACCCTCTGCTCCAAAACACATTTAGCTCTGTCCCGTTCAGGCTGGACAGAGACAAACGGCAACACCCAACCCCAGCGCTGCCCCCGCAGGCGAGCCCCGGCATGGCAGGCCGACCCCGGTCACACGCCCACACCAGACCAGAGGGAGAACCAGGCACCCAACAGCACGCTCACATCAAAGGGCTGGGCTGGTGGGAGGAAGGGAGGGGTTGGTGTGGAGTCCATATGAATGGCAGAGAAGGATTTAGGGGGGTTGTGTGTGTGTGTGTGTGTGTGTGTGTGTGTGTGTGTGTGTGTGTGTGTGTGTGTGTGTGTGTGTGTGTGTGTGTGTGTGTGTGCGTGTGTGCGCGTGCGTGTGTGTGTGTGTGAGGGGGAGGGATGAGGTTGTAGGGGAGTCATTGAGACTGTCAGTTCGGGGTTCAAGGTTAAAATGTGCGGCGAGCAGGGGGGGGGGGGGGGGGCGGGGGAGGGGCCCATTAGCAGTCTGAACACTCGTACGGGGGGAGACATCAAACGTGATCCTGACGACGGAGGACCAGAGAGCCAAGGAGAGGAGGAGAACCAACGGGAGAGAAATACATAACATCTATACTGACAAGCCACAACAGACAGACAGACAGACAGACAGACAGACAGACAGACAGACAGACAGGCGTAATAGCAGACGTGTGTTGGTGACTCTATCCAGATCAAAGTGAGACTGGACCACACAGCGGCACCATCAGTCACTGGCGTCGCTGGCGGCTGGAATGTGTTTGTCAGACTGTGTGAAAGGGGAGGGGCGGGCCTCTTTTGGCGGTTAAAGGGGAGGTGCATTGTTGGTGGTGCACAGGTTCACTTAAGTAGTGAACAAAACAACACATGCTTTGTGTGTGTGTGTGTGTGTGTGTGTGTGTGTGTGTGTGTGTGTGTGTGTGTGTGTGTGTGTGTGTGTGTGTGTGTGTGTGTGTGTGTGTGTGTGTGTGTGTGTGTGTGTGTGTGTGTGTAACATGTCTGTGCATATCAAAATGGCGACAAGTAAACAAGACTCTCCAATAGAACATGCCACTGGATTCTCCCTGGCTGGATGAAAAACACGCCCTGTACTTAAGAGGTACCAGTCAAACAGGAGGTGGTTGAGCCAAACCACTTCATTCATCCACACTGGGAATGTTTTCATGAGAACAGGTAGATCTGTTTTAAGTTGAAAAAACAACAACCCAGGAAAAACATAACACACACACACACACACATATGAACAGGCTTTATTACCCTTGTCTGTTAAGGAATAAAGAAATAGCTAATGCTGTATGGGAAAGTCTCAGAAAAAAAGGTGAATGAACTAGAATGATTTTAGGCTCTTCTGTTGTCCATATACTGTACATAGAGGCACCTTCTAATACCCCTTTTAAAAACCTGTTATTATGATAGCTATTTCATCAAGCAAAGGTTTCAGCTAGAACAATTTCATCAATAAACAGTTCTACCGGGAACCAAAAAAGATTCTTCAAGTTCTGAGGGTTCCCCCACAGGGACAACTGAGAAACCCTTTAGAACCCGAGAAACCCTTTAGAACCCTTTTCCTGAGAGTGTATTCTGAACACTGAGTACAACGAGAGGCTTGTTCTCTCTCAGC
>NC_140244.1:14034277-14084272 GCF_949987555.1 Borostomias antarcticus
ATAGCCTACAACTATAAGGCCTATACCGCACCAAACAAATGTTGCATTCGGCGTTGAAGTATATTTATTCAGTTAATCATTTATTTAGTTAATTATTCGTATGTTTAATTATCCACCTATTCATTCGTTAATGTATTTAGGTATTTATAGCCTATATTTGATTAGGCTTTTATGTAAACCCGAATGACCACTGAGGCAAGCCGCAACAATGATGTTGAGCGGTGAATGGAAATGTCCTACTTGAGGCAACTGTAGGCTACATTAGGCTATATTGTACACCATCATATATCCTCATATTGTCGTATGATTGTCATGTAGCAGGCATACGAGGAATGTGGGCCTAAAAACGCATGTCATCCCAATGCTCACATGCCGCTTTGGTAGAATTAGCTGTGCGCAAAACAGCGCATGGAGGTGATGCGTCTCCAAGTTGTAAGAACACAAGGGAGCAAGTTAGATTATTAATTTGCCGAATCGTCATGTGTGTAGCAATAATTACCCTTTATAGAATCACATGAAACTCATCCATGGACCCCATATATTTACAAGACCTCGATACAGGCACTGATATAGCTGGATTATAGTAGGCCATGACGCACGGGGCCTTGGATATGCCGGGACTTGGCACAGATGTTCTAATATGTGCTTGGCTATCCCGCAACATCCATTAGAACACGCAGCTTCTATATGCCTACAGAATGTTTTGAGAAAGTATGTGAAATGCATGATATCCCGGAAAATACACAAATTGGCTGCTGCAAAGAACCCTCAGATCTGTCGTACAGTTAAATTGGGGATACTTGCCTTAAGTAGTCACTATAGGCCTACATGTTTGCATTGTTATGGATGTCATTGTAAATTGACCCGTTTATACGTTGATAAGTTAGGCATTTTATTCATGGGCCACCCTGTGAAGCTTACACGTGCAATATAGATCCAAACCCCATTACCCATGCAACAACATATAGGCTTATAATGATTATCAGTTTGGATATAAGCAGCCACCTAATAAGGCCTACCGCACTAAAGGAATGCCAATATAGCCTGCATGATAGATAATTCATTATCTAACAGACCACTCAGGCCTAACAGGTGCTCTTATCAGTCGTGCACATGTGAAATCATCGTTCCGAAAAGATACTTTTGCGGCGTCTCTACCTCGTTGACCAATACCTCCACCTCGCATCGGTAAAATGTATCTTTCTCTTTCTGCCTTTTGCACTCGGCTCCATTGTCGTTGCATGTGTATAGGCGTATCACTGACCATTTATAGGCAATTGTGGGCGTTAATTGGGGTGTGATCAGAACGCGCGTTCACGTGCGCCAAGTTAAGTGTTGATTGTGATTTATAAAGGGCAGCTGGCGTAGGCGTGCCTGAGTGAACATGGGTTGTGATACGCAGCGTTTTATAAATCGGAGATTTTTTGTGCGTATATTTTAGTAATCACTTAGCTAAGATAACTTAGTTACGTGGATTCTACGCAATGTTTATAAATGAGGCCCTGAACTGGCATTGTGGGCCAATAGTCCTGATGGTGGCGCTACAGCAACCGTCTAAAGTTTAAAACTTAAACTGAATATGTGCTATCACTTTACAACCACCACCAAAATGTAGGCCCAAGTGAGCAGAAACTTCCATATGCTTTGAGCTGGCAGGAATTATGAAGTCCATTATTCTGTTTTTCTCAAAAAGTGTAAAGCCTATCAAACCCTACTCCTCCCACATTTTTTGGTCAATTGACACCCCAATTGCTACACTACATCTTCAGACTGTCCTCCACAAATGATCTTCACAGATTTTTGAAATATCAAAAATTGAGCCCACAGCGCATCAAAATGTTTTCCTGTAAACAGTAGGCCTACTGTATGCAGCTACTGCAAATACTCGCTCAATAAATCTTCAATATTCATTTTTTTTAAAGACTGAAATCTTTCTGAATTTCATCACAAAAACAGAAATTTCAACATTATTTTGAAGAATGCCTTCAGTTTGTCCCCTCGAACTACTGCTGTTCATACAGGAAGAAATACACTACCCACAATCCTATAGTGCAACAGCAATGTCTGGCTATTACTTTTTATCTTGTTTGTTGTAGCTGTAGCATCTGACCAGTCTTGTCTGCCTACCAGTCTTTTGTCTGCTTACATCTCAATCAGTCCCACCTGTGTTCAATCCAATCAAATCAATCAGTAGCTGAATCCCAAACCACCCTTGCGGCCCCTCACACTTGCGGCCTGAGCACTTAATTGACGTCAGCTGGAAGGGCCAGAGGGTGCTGGGCCGTGAATTAAATGGGACAGCACTTCCAGCGGCGTGCCAACGATTCCCAAGCCAGTTTAGCTCAATGCCCCTCCCACTTCGTTTTCATTGGCTGCCGCGTCCCTCCGACGCAGAGGCTCTGACGCGCTCCTCAGCTCTCCGCTCGGCTCTGCAAATTGACCGACTGACGTCTGTTTTAATTTAATAATAACTTAAAAATTATGTTGGGTGGGATATGTTTGCAGCATGTGGATTTCAAGATAAATGTTGTGTTATCGGCAAATGTCATCATTTATGTGTGATGCACTCGGATCATGACTCGGATGCACTCAAGCAGGGGAGAGCGGGGCGTGTTGGACCATTTTTGCCTTAAGCTTATTTATTTAAAAATGATTTTGGTTTTATTATGAATTTTGCTATACATGTATACCTATATCTGTTGGCTACAAAAGGACATCAAAACGAGGTTTCCAGCACTTACCAGTTTCTTACAGTTTTGCCATAAGTGGCAGATGTGAAAACGGCCCAACATGCCCCGTGGGTGGGGCACGTTGGACCACGTAGTGGGGCGCATTGGACCAATATTGTACATTGCCTTAAAAACCCATGCAAATAACATTATCTTCTTACAACTATATGTAATGTGCTACATACATGTTTTTTCACTACTTGCATGCATTATTTATACTGTTAGGTATGTATTGTGTGTAGGCCTAATAATGTCATGTTCTATATGAAATTTGCTCCTATATTTAGTATTTTCTCTCGTCTATTCAGAGTAATTCATTGGTTTCAGAATGATCTAATCCCAACTATTATTCTCATTGGTTGGTTTAGTCATGTGCCAGGTTAAAGGCTAATGTATAGGTGGTGGGTGATGATTTCTATGAATATCTAACTCATAAATGAACTATTATCTCCAGAATTAGGCTACCTGACTTGGGCTTAACCCATGAAACATGGCAGATGCTGTCAGTAGGTACTGTAGTCCCTCAGCTCCCTCTCCTGACCCTTACTGAACACTTGACGATGGCGAGAGTAGCCAACAGCAGGGAGCCGTGTGCTGCCTGCCTCTTGCATGTCCCTCCTCTTTTTTAAGTAGCGTAACAGGGAGACGTGACTGATGGAGTAGCTTTTAGCTGCACCACATACAGACATTCCTCTCTCCACTTATCTGGCTGCCAACTCAAGGACCTCCCTGGCCACTCCTCTGTCGGTCTTACGTTGCCTATTTCTCATACTGTGAATAAGAAGTAAAGAAAAATGGCTAGTAATGCTTGATCACTGAATGTGGGGCGCGTTGGACCACAGTGGTCCAAAGCGCCCCACCTACCGGAGGCTAGCTATCTGGCTAGCTGTCACTCAGTGCTATGTAGCATGAAACACGAAAATTATTCTATCTTATAGCCACTAAAACAGTGATTAAAATGATATATGTTTGGATTCTGTGGCATGTATACACAAGGTATAAATCAAAAAACACTAGCGGAAAAAAACAACAACGTATATGGGGTAAAAATAGATGATCGCCAGGATAATGTTTAAAGATTTTCAAATACTCCCGCCGACTTCAGGATAGGTTGACGTGAGGTAGAGAGATGTGTTCACCAAAATATGTCCGTGTAGCTACAACAGATCGCCTCAAAAGCACCGCGGTCTGACACGCCCCACGGTCCAACACACCCCGCTCTCCCCCACTGTGTCACATGTGACGCGGTGGACTGTGGGTATTTTCTGTTCCTAAGTCTGCGAAATTGCGGACTTTTGGTAAGTGCGGTTAAAGTGCACAAAATGGCCACACTTGTGGACCTAGCAATTCCGTTTTGGGACTACCCTGAGCTCTTGTGGACAGAGACCCTCATATATTTGTAATCTGTCTCCTCCTTCCTCTTCCTCCTCAAAACGCCCAGCCTCGGCCCAGTGCTGAGCTGCTGCTATAATTTCTTTATATTTATTCTCTTACTGTACGAAGTTTTGGAAAAATCGGCATGGCGGTTAGGCCTAAACCTGACATAAAAATCTGACATAGCCTACCTGCGGTTCAACAGCTGTGTGCATAAATGCAACTTTGATACGTTTGTGGTGCTAGAGTGTTCGAGGTGTCACAACTTTTGACCTTCTGCCGCAGAATAATCAAGAAAAAATCTACCAATAACAATTAGATGGAAATTAGTGGCCCATATTTTAATTTAACATTACTGTGTGTAGCAGGTTAACAACACTATACGCTGTTGAGAAAAACACTGGCCCTAGGAATGTTGCTGTCTCTGCCTATCAGTCTCCATGCATCCACAGAGATAGCAAGATATCTAGTGGAAAAGTGTGTGTGTGTGAGAGAGTGGGGAGGGGGGTCATCCACACACACACACACACACACACACACACACACACACACACACACACACACACACACAGTTACTGCTGTGCCATGTTAGAAGGGGTTGAGAGGGATCTGTCAAAACGCAGATGGGAGGTGTCAGATGAGGTGCTGGTAGGAAACCCAATCAGAGGAAGGGGCGTGTGTCTAGGTCAGGATTACATTTAATCTGAGAAAATGCACACCAAGTAAATACAGGGACAAAAGTGACGTGTTTTTAAATGGCTTAGCTTGTTTGCATCCTACAGAATTTTACACAATCAATGTGCAAGTACAGTATAAGCATTAACAGTCTGATGGAAGTTGTGATCATTAGTCGTGGCCTCTTTTTTGGCAGACCATTCAAGCTGGTCAACTCTCCGAGTTTACGAGACTCCTGTCCATCTCCAAGAGAGTTTAGTAATCCAGTTGAGATTCAACACAAAATACCCAAAAGGCCCAATAGAGAAGAGAACATGTGAATGACTGTTTCCTCTTTTTTGGCACAAGAACTTTCCACGGGTTGCCACTGCTCTGTGGACATGTTTGATATGTCCATACAGCAGGTAGGTAGGTATAGGTACTTCATTGATCCACAGGGGGAAATCACAGAGTAGCCTAATCAACATGTGTCAGACCAAAATCCCAATTGGTCCAGCACACCTAACCAAAACAACAACTAAAACAACAACACAAATCCAAGTTGAACTACCTTTAAAGTACTGCCTAAGCAATTTTTTTTACATTCAGGTACTGTATAGCGAAGATAAACGTAGGACCCCTTCAAAAACGAGATGACCCATCTGAAGGGATTTCAATAATTTACCCTTATTGAAACCCCTTCAGATGGGTCATCTAGTTTTCGAGGGGGTCCTAAGTTTATCTTATTCCTTATTCCTGTTTCAATAAATTTCTATATATAAACTGCACCAGTTTGAGTCTCTCAAACTAATGCAATCATGTGCAAAATGCAATTTATATTCAGAGCTCTTTAAAGTAAAACATTTAACAGATGAAGAAAAAAAAGTCCTGATTTGTAACCAAGCATTTTGGTTGATCTGCTTCCATGGACTAGTGTTTCTATGCAGTAGAACAGTGTTTCTATGCAGTAGAACGGTGTTTCTGTGCAGTAGAACGGTGTTTGTTCCCATGCTGCCTGGGAAAGCAGCGGTCATCCCTGCAGACAGTAGAGAGCGGAGCACAGCTGGACTCTCTTGTTGCTCTGTGGTGATTTATGCACCTGAGCCCCAGACTGACCCTCACCTGGGCTACTTAGAGACATCTTTCTCAAAATGATTGTGTGTTTGTGATGTGTATTGTCTTTGTGTATACTGTTTGATGTAAGGTTGTTAGACCTGATTGTTTGTTTGTGATGTGTATTGTCTTTGTGTATACTGTTTGATGTAAGGTTGTTACACCTGATTGTGTGTTTGTGATGTGTATTGTCTTTGTGTATACTGTTTGATGTAAGGTTGTTACACCTGATTGTGTGTTTGTGATGTGTATTGTCTTTGTGTATACTGTTTGATGTAATGTGATGTAATGTGATGTCCTGTACATATGTTTGTATGAGGGGTAGGTAAGGGTCTAGAATGGGTTTTAGTCACGAGTATAGTATTTTGCTCTATACACATGCTATATGTTCATTTGTCTTGTTATATGTTACTCTATCTTGTCATATGTGTCTTTGTATGTTATCATTGGAAAATCAATTAAAAAATATATTTTTTAAACTCTTAGCCCGACATACAGAAGTGTTTAAAAGTAGAATGCCCTGCACAGCTCAGATATTCTCCTGTTGCTGCTGGCGATGTCAGGAAAGTAATACTTCAAAAATAGAAAAGTTTCGGCGCACACAATGGATGAAAAGTTTTTTTTTTATTGAACAATGCGTATCACCTGGCAGTCAAAGAGATGAGCTGTTAACTTCTTGCGCAGTAACTCGACGTGTCAGCAGAACGTGAGCGACCTGTCCAAAGTCACGCCGAGGTAGGTTGGTTCAGCGCTGCATGGCAGGAGTGTTCCATCGATGTGCACTTGGAGCTCACGTTTGGCTTCCTTGTTGTTAAGGTGGAAGGCCGCCGACACCGTCTTTGCCTCGCTGAGCTTCAATCTCCATTTCTGGAGGTATGCCGCTAGTGTCTGCATGTCCTGACTCAGGGTCTCCTCCACGGCCTGCCAGTCTCAGCTGAGTACACCAGCACAAGGTCGTCTGCGTAGGCATACTTCCTGGAGAGTGTTCGGCAGGTCGTAGGTGTAGATGTTATAAAGGAGGGGGGCAGGACAGATCCCTGGGGGACGCCGTTCTTAAGGCGTTGCAACCTGCTTCGCTGTCCGCTACCGGTGGTGAGGGTCAAGCTGCGGTTTCGGACAAGCTCCATGATCATGCTGACCATGTGCCTGTCCGGCAGCAGGCGGAGCAGCTTACAGGTGAGGCCGCAGTGCCACACGGTGTCGTAGGCAGCCGTCAGGTCTATAAAGATGACTCTTGCCTTCTTTTTAGCCAAAAAGCTTGAGTACTTAGAATATCCCCAGTGCGGACAGCATCCCAAGCGGGAATCGAACCCAGGACCATGCTGTGAGGCGAAAGTGCAATGCACTGTGCTACCATGCCAGACAACACCTTCATTAATGCTGTGTTTCATGTTCATCATTTCAGTCCAACATCTAGTACCAAAACTCAGCTAGGACTCTCCATCATTGAGCAGTTCCCATGCCTCTAAGATGTGAGGCTATGTGAGGTTGGTCTTTCACAAAATTATCAACCACACATCAATTTTCATTTGTTTATTTTTAATTGTTTTTGTTGTTAGACTAAGCCTCTACACAACAGTTTAATCTCAGAGGTCCTAAAAGTTCCTTTTATTTTAACGGAGGCTTAGTTCTGCCCAGGCCATCAGCATGGTCCTGCCCTGGGTTTTCTAGAGGAACGCCTGGGGGGCCGCATGCCTGGCATGCCCCCAGCCCCTGTCCTCGTGATGCAGCCATTGCAGTAGAGGCCAGATCTAGCAGGAGTCCCGTTCTACCTGGTAAATTTTCACTATGCTCTCAATCACATCAGTATATCACTCTGTCTCCATTTCATTCTGGAAACTAAACACAGGCACAGGCAAGGGGGGTGTTTGAGGGGGCGTGGTATATTCGATCATACATAGGCTGGCATATTAAATGAGGGAAAAGGTGTAGATCGAAGGCATTTTCAAATGTTTATTGAAATATTGTGGAAAAGATTTAAATTCAACACATTATTTAACTTGATAGATTACTTTTTAAGGGTTGAAAATACACGTTTTGGGGGTCTTTAATGTTGATTGCTGTATGACAAACTTCTATTACTCGACAGAATCTGACATTTCTGATGAACGGTCAACGGAGATGGAGTGGCTGAAGAACAACATCTGGCCCTAGGAGCAGGTCAGCACTATATGGCAGACACTACCGCCCACCGGGCCCAGTGGATTTGTGGTGATGGGTCTAAGAATCTGCAAGAGATCGGGGTCCTCTGGGCACGGTAGGTTTTATCTTTCCCACGGTAGAATAATTTTGCCCTCGTTCCTATTGCCAACGCATTGGCGTGGAGGGTAATAAAGAGAACATTGTCACAACACTGAACAACACTTTGCTACATTTTTGACAGACTACAGCCAAAGGGAATTTAGGCAGTGACTGGCCACAATTCCCCTACGTCTCCAGGGACTCAGTTTGAACGGTTGGATGACCAGACTGATCTGAGTGAAATAGAATGAGCTCACGTGACCACTGTAATCTTGTCTTGTATATTTCAGATATACAAGGTCGACGAGGCCCGAAAGGCATTCATTGACACGCAACCTGTACGTTGCTTATTGCAAATACAGATGAGATAACAGAGTAATAGAGCATTTTCTCAGCAATAAAATATGGTGCAAATGTGCTTAAAGCCTTCTGCGCTCTTTGGAAAATCTACTGGGTGTGTGCTTCCAATGCTAAACCAGGGTGGCATGTGTGTGCATCCATTAAGTCATTTAAATAATATTTATGATTTATGTTCTGTATTTGCCAGAAAACATGCCAGATATCTCCGTCAATCTTGAGCCCTTTGTTGTGATTCTGCAGAGAACGACATTACTTGGGGCAGTTGATGTAAAAAATGTAAAGCGATTTAAAACAGACATCAACTATCAAACAAAAGTTGAACCAAGAGCAGCAAATTAGCTAATGTTACAAGAATCATCAGTATAACTGCTTTAACCACCGACAGCTACCGTTAAAGCTCAATGAGAACTTTTTTATAGTTCAATATTCACCTTTATTGCTATTAGTTTAGGAATTGGCCTTAGCAAGAAATAGTTTTTGTGACATGAGACTGCATGAGACCATGGCCCTTTCTCAATATGTGTTCTTGTCTGTACTTGTGGACTTGTGAAACGTCATCAATCGCAGCCCAAGTACTGTTCCAAATCAAAAGTACAGTACTGCCAATTACGCTCCAAATGCCCGGATGTGTACTTGCTCCGCCCATTTTATCAAGGATGCATCGGGAGGTAACTTGTGTGGACTTGAGACAACCAAATATCCCAGAATGCATTTAGCACTAACCAGTGGCAATACTGTGTTGTTGTGTCATGGAATGTAGTTTAAATATTTTTTAAACCCTAAGGCTGTGTGTCCACCAACGAGCTCTATGTAGCTGAACAGCGCCAAGCTTACAGCTGCGTGGAGTCCACTAGAGCTGGAGTTTAGAGCTGGCTAGGCTACCAATGTTTTACAGCTGTTAGCAACGAGTGTCGTGTTTTTGCAGACTGCAGAATAACTAGCCAAGTTAAGATAGGTAACTAATGTTAGATAGTGCTAACGTTCGCTGTCTCTGCAGTTTTGCAAAAAACTGACCGTTGTCATTGTCAGAACAGCCGTTTACAGCCTGCGCTCGAGCCCAAAAAGTTAAACTTTTTTCAACTGCAAAAAAAGCCTAGAGCTCATGGCGCTGTAGCGCTAAAAAGCGCTTGGAACACAGCTCTCGTCTCTATAGCGCCCTAGAGCTCATTACCCATTGTAAACAACAAGAAAACAACGCCATGCTGTCTCCATGAAAGAAAAGAAAAAGGGGGAAAAACAATAAGAGAGACAGTGCGCACTGTACTAATATCTCCTTTTGCCAGACGCGGCTGGATCTGCAAGCGTTAGGTCACTAAGAAGGTGTTAAGAACACCCCAGACCCTTCTTACAAAACCTTCTTAACGAAAGATCGTCTTTGGCTACGAAGAATTTTGGGAAAGGCATTTGCTTCTTTTGGGAGCCTTAAGAAGACTCAAAGAAGCTTCTTAGTGCTAAGAAGGTTTCGGGAAACGCGGCCAATGTAGGCTACATTACAGCCAAGACGCGTTGAGATAGTGACATAATCAAGGACGCAGCTGTTCCAATTGCAGAATGACCATTCTGCGTCCTCCTGTTCTCGATTCTTGGTTCCCGTTCTTCGGTCTCGAGTTTGTACTCCTGAGTCAAACTTTCCAAGTCCGAACTAGCAAGTACGCAAGTCCGAACTTCGTGTACTTGATATTGAGAAACGACCCCTGTGAATTGATTATTTTAGAATTTCAGTGTACTGGCTAGTACACAGGCGGGAAATCTTGTGGTGGAAGCAGAAGTGACGCGTTTTGTGTATCATAATATCAGGAAGACAACAAATAACATAAAAGAAAGAAGACTGGTATTTACCTGCATTGAAGCCATCCTTCCAGAAAGTCCATTGAAGTAGCTAAAATTTTCCAATCCAGTCTGCTCCACGCACGTTTGTTATCATTTTTCCCCCCCATCATTAGAGTGAGTGGGGAATTGTGGGAAGTATGGTCCTTAAAATGCAGTGCTGATTTTATAACAAACAAAGGGGCTGCCAAAGTGCCGAGATATCTCATGTAGCTTTTATGTTATGGAAGCAGCTGCTAGTTGTCATGAGCTAACTGGCTATCAAGGTCTAATTGTGTGCTGGATTAGCACTGAAGCATTGGAACTGACGTGCCCAGGTGACAAGACCTTAATCTTAATTTATCAGACATTATTTCATGTAATTTCAGTTCACAGCTATTTCGGTGGCATGGCTAGCTGATTCCCTCCTACTAACCAGTCCTTAAGAGAAACAAGCCGGCCCCGCCCAAAGCCAGGCTTGGCCTGGCCCGGTCTGTTTTGTTTTTAGAAACAGTTTTATATCTGAATGAGAAAAATATATATTGTTGCCTCAGACAAATTTTTAATTTTGCAACATTCAGTGGCCATTTTGCAGATTCTGAAACATGTCTACACATGTTACTGTAGTTCCATCTCATGTTAGCTACGTTGATGGCTTATGCAAATTGTGTAATCGTACCTGGTGCAGACGGTAGCAAACAGAAATACATAAGGCTATAAGGAACCTATCTAAATGCCAGTGGTGTCATTTTTCTATAGCCATCACAGTGTGCATTTATTACCTCCACCCACAGACCGCTTTTCATATTGACAATATTTTTGCACACATGGCTGATTAGGCTGATTATTCTTTAGTAGGCCTATTCATTTGTAACTAGCAAGTAATTTGTTGTTCTGCATAAGTTATTCTTTATGATATAATATATAAACCATATAATTAGGAATCGAGAGGTGACTTTGTAAGCAGGAGACAGAGGCTGCATGCACGCCTGTGTGGGACTCGATCAGAAGAGAGCGCATGACAATCCTACAATCACACTCTGAGCTATAAAATGATGTTCTATGCTTATGTAATTCAAAGCGCTCCCATTTTGCCTGTCGATAAGGATTACAGCTAAGCAAGTGGGCGTTTGGCAGTGCAAGAGGATTCTGAAGTCTCTAAATGGCTGTTTTACTTTTCCAAATGTACATACTGTAACGTGGACCAATGATGGACTCTTAAGACAGGTTTCGCATGACGTGACTCATGTTTATTTCAGCTTAGCATCTAAATAGTGTACAGTCATTAGCATTCCCCCTCGCTAGCTAAGCTTGCCCCCCCTGTCCCCCATCGCTCTCATAGCCGGGACCCTATTAAATAGCTAAAGATGTTTGGTCATGGTTGCTTTATCAAACTAACTAGCAACAGTTTCCTTAGATAACACTTTTGACGACACATCCTTTAACAAAATATAACGTTCGTAACCATGCTTTTTTAGACTAATATTTCTGGCCTGGAACATATGCCAAACTGCCTGCTGGGATATGTTTGGGTTAGCTACAGTGCTGTCCACTAGCTGTCCTGGCTAGCTAGCAAACCTAGTTCGCTACACTACCCCCTCTAAAAACTATGGCCTAGCCCATATCCCAGGTGGAAGGGTCCATTCACCACGGAGGCTGCCTTCTCCGGGTAGCCCTCTCGCCCCGTGCCCTTTCATCTTGGGCCAGTCCAGTTCTGGGGGTGAGGGGACCGTTGTCACCCAAGGGGGGCGACGCCGAATCAGTGTAGTTCCAATCCCCCCCCATGTTGTCATGCGCAGCACCCTGCCCTCTCCCTGCCCTGACTCAAGGCGTTCTGGTGGCTGCTCTCCGCCGGTACCCAGGGAGGGCAGTACTATACCAGCAGTGTCCTTGACCCCTCCCTGGGGGTTGCTGTCCGGTTCCATGAAGGGTGCCAGGTGATACTGGTGAAGGACCACAATCCAAGAGCAGGTTTGCAGCCGTATTCGGTAGGTCACTTCCGTGATCCTCTTCAGGACCAGGCAGGGTGCCTCCCAGTCACTGTCCAGCTTTGGTGATCGTCCCTTCCTCCACTGTGGGTTGTAAACCCACATCTTGTCTCCTTGTTGGTACTCTCATTGGCTGGACCAGGTGTCGTAGGCTCTCTTCTGCCTTTCCCCTGTAGAGGTTGTGTGCTCACAAGCCAGTTGGTGAGTGGCTTCCATTCTCCTGCAGTGCATCGACATAGTCTCCCTGGGGACTCTTACTCCCGCAAGCCCGGGGGTCTGCCAAAGACAAGGTCTACTGGCATCTGCAGCTCCCGACCAAGCATTAGGGCAGTGGAGGTGCTGCCGGTGGACTCCTGGGTGGCGAACCAGTAGGCCATGAGGACCAGGGGTAGGTGGCGGTCCCAGTCCCTCTGATGCCTCATTGTCAGCCTGGCTAGTTGTCTTCCACACCCCAAGGCGACTGCACACCTCCCCAAACATCTGGGACTTGAAGTTCCGCCCCAGGTCACTGTGGATCTCTTCCGGAACTCCAAACCCTGTGAAGCAGTCTGCCACCATCATGGTGGTTTGATCAGAGATGGCATAGGCCTCCGGCCACTTCGTGACATAGTCCATCACAGTGAGGATGTACTGGTTGCCATCCTCTGTCTCGGGGAATGGTCCAACCACATCCACGCCCACTCTTTCCATGGGTGCCCCCACCCTGTACTGCTGCAACAGGGCATGGGTCTGTCCAGCCGGCCCCTTCTTCGCATTGCAGGTGGGGCTGCTCCATCAGAATCGCTCAATGTCCCGCCGGGATCTACCCCAGTAGAATCACTCTTGTAGATGGCGCAGGGTCTTGGTGATGCTGAAGTATCCAATGCCAGGGGGCCCATACACAGCTTGCAACGCCTGCTGTTGCAGTGCCTTTGGAACGACAAGTTGCTAGGTGCCGCTTCCTCGTCTTGGCTCATCTCATCTCCGATATAGGCAGCCCTCGTGTAGCCTGAGGGAGTCCCATTGTCCCAGGAGGGCCTTGGTGGTGCTGGAATGAGGACCGGCTGCCTCTTGGCCTGGGGGTTCATTGTGGGTCAGCCAGCAGACCACAGGGCCCAGGTGGGTATCACGGTGTTCCCTGAGCTCCCTGATTTCGTCTGTCATCACTTCCAGCAGGGCGTGCTGTCCTCCAGGAGGGTGCCGGTTGACCTGTTGCTCTCAGTTCTCCATCCAGCTGCAGTGGCGGTAGGCCTGTTCTATGCAGGGGCACCTGGAGAGGGCATCAGAATTGGTGTGCCTGCTGCCTCAGTGGTGCTCAATGGTGAAGGTGAACTCCTGTAAAGCTTCAAGTCATCTGTCCCTCCGGGTCTTTGATGTTGAGCAGCCAGCGGAGTGAGGCATGGTCTGTTCGCAGAAGGAAGGCATTCCCAGACAGGTAGGGCTGGAAGTATTTCATTGCCCGTACGACCGCCAGCAGCTCCTTCTGGGTCACGCAGTAGTTCCTCTCCCCTTTGTTGAGTGCTTCACTGTAGTCGGCCACCACCTGTTCTCCTGCCTCACCAGGCTGTGAAAGGACTGCTCCCACACCTCCCTCACTGGCGTCCGTGTCCAGGAGAAAGGGTTGGCATATGTCTGGGAGGGTTAGCACTGGTGCTTCGGTCAGGGCCTTCTGTAGCATCTGGAAGGAGCTTTCGCAGGCCTCGCTCCACTGGAACCACCGACCCTTCTCCGTGAGCTGGTTGAGGGGACGGGCTTTGTTGGAAAAGGCGGGCACGAACCAGCGGAAGTAGCCCGCCAGCCCCAGGAAACCTTTCACCTCTGTCCTGGAGGTGGGCCACTATTGTACTGCCTTGAACTTGTCAGAATCTGTGGAGATTCCCTCGGGCCCCAAGACATGTCCCAGGAACTGCACCTCCCGCCACAGTAGGTTGCATTTCTTTCGGTTCAGCTGTAGGTTGGCCGCCTTGATGCGCTCTAGCACCAGTCGGAGATTGGAGAGGGATCCCTCGAAGGTAGCTGCATGCACCAGCAGGTCATCAAAATACACCACACACTTGGAGAGGGGGATGGGGTGCAGGACACACTCCGTGAGGAACCCAAAGGTGGCTGGGCTGTTACGGAGGCCAAATGGCATGACTGTGAACTGCCACAGTCCTCGGCCATTGGTAAATGCAGTCTTAGCCCGGGCCTCTTGGTCCAGCTCCTGCCAGTATCCGCTCCTCAGGTCCAGGGAGCTGAACCACTTGGAACCGGCTAGACAGTCCAGGGTCTCGTCGATACGCGGGATCGGGTAGGAGTCTTTCTGAGTAAGCTCGTTGAGGTGCCGATAGTCCACGCAGAACCACAGGGATTTATCCTTCTTAGCCAACAACACTGCAGGAGTTACCCACGGGCTATCGGACGGTTTGATGATGCCTGCAGCCGCCATCTTGCCAATCTTCCCTTCTGCCTCCTGGAACTTCATCAAGAGCAGATGTGGTCCATAAACATTGGCCTGTACCACTGTGCCATTGACTCTTATGTGATGTGCTGATACGCTATCCAGTGAGAGTTTCCTCAAGTCTATAGATATTGTCATTACAATTACATTACATTACAGTCATTTAGCAGATGCTTTTATCCAAAGAGCTTGTAAGCAACTTAGTAGTAACTTAGTAGTAACTTACTACTCGCCAGAACTCACAAGTGCATATCCTTTCTAATCAAGTGACTAAGAGCATAATCTAAAGGGTAAGTGTAGCAAAAATATAAATACAATTAGTGCTTAAGAGGAAGTATCCTAGTACTTCTTGAAGACCAGAGTTGTGAGCCTGTAGTAAAAGATAGGCAGCATATCCTGACATTAGTGTGGAGTTAATTCCACCACTGCGGGGCCTGGACAGAAAAGAGCTGTGATGGGGTTGATCGACCGCAGGGGCCTGGGAGTGACAGGGCAAACAATTGCCCCGTGGTAGCAGAGCATAGTGGACGGAGGAGAGAGAGTTTGCTCTTGCGGTGTGTGTGACTCATGCAAAATTGACATGAGGCTGGAGGCTGTAAGTTCAACTCTCTGGTTGGAGGCTGTTGCTAGCTTTAGGAGACACCGAGCAGTTTCGTTCTCTTCAAGTTGGGAGTGAGACACCCCATGCCCAAGCTTGTTGAGCGTGTGAATGAGCTCAGTGCTACCCGCCAGTGTTCTTACTGCATAAGGAAATAGAAGGTGCTTTAGTGGTTTATGTTGACCACATGTCACAGCATATATCAGCCTGTCATGACTATGACTGAACCACAGCTGTGACCCTCTATGTTTGAGTCTTGGTCTTAGGATTTCCAGTGGGCAGTCCAACAAGAAGCCATTCTAGTTGATCTGGGATGGAGATATGAGCACTATTTTCCCCCCACATCAGATGGATGGAATGGCCAGGGAGTCACAGTCATCTCCTGTCTATTGATTGATCTGATATGAAGTCTGATCTGTGATCTTGTTGAAATTGGTTTTGCCCTCAAAATTATACAAAAGTTATGCTATGCCTCATACTTACACTATATTTAGTTTATTACCTCCACCCCAGCGACAGTGCAGAGCGACAGGTAATGTTTTCTGTGGCATGTATTGGTTTATTTGTTAGCGGGACTAAGCAAAAATTATCACACCTATTTTCATTTAACTCAGTTGGGAGGGGTGTAGTAAGCCATCTTAGAACCCATTCAATTTTGGAGAGGATCTGAATCCCGGGGCAGGTCCAGGAGCCGCCTGAACATGGCTGGCCATTCACCTCCATAGATTTTTTTGTCAATGGGGTTAACTGGCCATATCTTCACATAGGAAGGTCACAGAGACACAGGTTTGGACATGCATAAAGCTCTTGGTCTAATGAATTCAGCAATATCTAACATGTCCTGCTCTCATGCACATGTGCGTGCACAGAGTCAGTGTTACGGCCGCTCTCAGGCTGTTATGTTTAGGAGTGTAAAGGGAGAGGGGCAACCGCAAATACTAGGTAAATGCCACTACCTCAACATACAGGGGAGACGAAGGTTTAAGTAAACAGCAAAACACCCTGATTGGACAACAGTAAAGTGACACAATGATACGATTGGCTGACAGGACGAGACGATTAGCTGGCGGCACATGGAACAGGGATGATTGCCAGCACAGCTAACGATGACGGACAGGACAGACGACCAATGGGGGACAGGAGTGCCTAGAACTCAAGGAGAGCAAGAAAGAGGGAACAAAAACACCAAACGGACAAACATATGGATTGTAGGCCTAATAACTAAAGTGAAACGTAACACCCCCACCCATAAAGAGCAAACCTATAGGATTTGTGACAAACCATAAATGAACAAAAAAAAACATGCATAGTAAATAATGCATAATAGTTTTACCAAATGAATTACATGGATGAACTAAAGCAATCAAAATAAACAAGCAAAACAGAAAAGGGACCTAAGCACGCGACAGTGCGTCCGCCAAGACATTCTCAGACCCATTCTTGTGCTTGATGACCAAATTGTAACCCTGGATCACCAAGGCCCACCGCATGAGGCGGTGGTTGTGGTTGTACATTCGATGTTAGAAAACCAGCGGATTATGATCCGTGTACACCACTACAGGGAGAGGAGATGAACCAACATAAACCTCAAAAAACTGTAAAGCAAATAATAATGCTAGCGTCTCCTGTTCGATCGTGGAGTAGCGCGACTGACACGCGTTAAACTTACGAGAAAAATAACAAACGGGGTGATCAATCCCATTAGCATCCTCTTGTAGTAATACGGCACCAGCGCCAACCACAATAGCATCTACCTCCAGCTTAAATGGCTTACTGAAGTCAGGCGCAGCCAGGACTGGTGAAGAGCTGAGGAGAGTCTTCACGGCTGCAAACGCACCCTGGCACTCAGGGGACCAGCGGAATGCTACGGTCGGACTGAGTAGAGATGTTAACGGGGCAACAACAGAGGAGAAATTACGACAGAACCCGCGGTAATAGCCACCCATCCCGAGGAATCTGCGCAACTCACGGCGGGTTGCAGGAGGAGGGTACCTGACGATAGCTGCCACTTTATCAGCCAGCATACGGACCTTACCCTGCCCTACCTGCTTGCCAAGATAGGTCACAGTAGCTCTCGCGAACTCGCACTTAGCGAGGTTCAAAGTCAAGGACGCCCTGGCTAGACACTCAAACACGGTTCTCAGTGATTGGAGATGTTCGGACCAGGTCTCGGAGTGAACCACTAGGTCGTCCAGATAGGCGGTGCAGTTTGGGACATCTGCCAGCACGATGTTCACTAGGCGCTGGAATGTAGCTGGAGCATTACGCATCCCAAACGCCATTACTGTATACTGACAGAAGCTATCTGGGGTCACAAAAGCAGAGATGTTAGAAGCACGAGGACTAAGTGGGACCTGCCAGTATCCTTTGAGCAAGTCTAATTTGCTCACGAACTGGGCTGAGCCGATGGTATCAATACAGTCATCCAGTCGTGGCAACGGGAAACAGTCAGGTACAGTCACAGCATTCACCTTTCTGTAGTCGGTACAAAACCTGGCTGTACCATCAGGCTTTGGAACCAGAATGCATGGAGAACTCCATGAGCTGGAGCTGGGCACTGCCAAATTATTCTCCAGCAAATACTGAACCTCACGTTTCATAGCTGAGCGTTTTGTCACGTTGACGCGGTATGCGTGCTGCTTAATGGGCACCGCGTCACCCACGTCCACGTCATGTTCCAGCACGGTAGTGCAGCTAGGAACATCACTGAAAAGACAGGGGAAATCATTAATCAAGCGGATGACATCGGATTTTTGCTCTTCACTTAAATGTCCTAAATGAGAGGAGAGAGACCTGAGCATGTCGGAGTTTCTCAAACGCGCACACTGCTCAGGCACGTTTCGCAGCACCAACCCGTCCTCGTCCCCATCAACCATAATGTCACGCACCAGTGCCGCCGAGGCCACAGACGAGACAGCGGGCCCAGCTGTCTGGTCAGAATGTACAGATAAATCCTCTCTGGCATGGTAACGCTTTAACATGTTAATGTGACAAATGCGGGTAGCGCGCTTCCTGTCCGGTGTCTGCAAGACATAATCAGTGTCGCTAAGCTTTTTCTCTATCTGGTAAGGACCTGAAAAGCGGGCAGAGAGAGAAGACCCCGGAATAGGTAGGAAGACTAACACACTGTCACCAGGCTGGAAAAACCGAAAATCTGCTTTTCTGTCAAAATGCTGCTTCATCTTCTTTTGGGAAGAACCAAGCGCGTCTTAGGTGACCAGACCACGGGATATCATGAGCTAGGGCCAGCACTCTCAGACGCAGGGCGGAGGGAACGACAACCTGAACCACCACACTCCAGGTATCGTCAACACGGGGAGTCCACCTGCGCAACAGAAGATCATCCTCGATAAAGTAGGCTGCTTGCAATGACATAGCTTCCTCTGGACTTACCGCAGCAGCAAAACACGGCGACAGACTAGTATCCTCCTTTTGGGCCTGAATAAGCTCTGTACGGGTGACGGGTAAATGTAAAGCCGCCTCTTCATAATTTACCGCTTTCTTATCCGAACCAGAGCTAGGCACCTGAGCCTTTTCGCCTGAGAATACAGGAGCAAACACGGTATCGGTTAGACCAATCGCGTAAGGGCAACGACGTGCCTGGGCACGCGTCACTGCACAAGTGGGGAATACCTCGGGGAACTCCTGGCCTAAATGATCGATGGAATGCTCGATGGGAGTGTCTAACACTTCCAACGTAGGCGTCACTTTGCCCCCTGCTACATCGTTTCCTAAAATCATCGACACACCCTGAATAGGCAGACTAGCCTGCACGCCGACACGGAAACATCCACTAACCAACTCACAATCCAAGTTAACCTGGTGGAGGGGCACAGGTACATAACCCATTTCAATACCTTGCAACACTACATTAGAGCCACTGTACGACTTGTCCGACCACGGCAAGGCATCGGCTAAAATAAGAGACTGCGCCGCACCAGTATCCCGTAAAATCTGAATGGACGTCTTCTTCGTTGGCTCACCAGTGAGCGAGACCAACCCCTGAAATATGAATGGCCGATAACTAGACTCAGGAAGGGCCGACACACTAGAAACCAAACTAGAACCACTCTTAACTGGTTTCACCAAGCCAACACCCTTAGTCTGAGGGGGTGGTTGTTTACGTTTTAAAATGAGACAATCAGCGATCACGTCCTGGTTTATGGCAGTAAAAACAGCTACGCTCCTCTTTCGAGTTACGCACCACGAACACACCCTGACTACTCTGAGAGGGGACACTGACACTCTAACCATTACCATTTCGACTGGTCTCACTACGACCTGGGGTGGAAAATACAGTCTTGTGGGTCAAGGTAAACTCGTCCGCGAGCACGGCCGCCCGGGCAAGGGACGTCACCTTTTGCTCATTCAAATAAACTGCTAAGCGCTCGGGAAGACAGTTTTTAAATTCTTCCAACAAGATTAACTCACGCAAACTCACAGGCTCCGTAGCCTTACTGGCAGCACACCATCTGTCAAAGAGAGTTTCTTTCTCTCGAGCAAACTCGACAAACGTTTTTCCAGAAACCTTTTTATGGCCCCTAAACTTTTGTCTGTAGGCTTCAGGGACTAACTCGTAAGCGCGTAATACAGCGGCTTTGACCACATCATACTTGAGACTATCATCAAGGCTAAGTGCAGCTACAACTTCTTGAGCTTTGCCAACTAATTTGCACTGTAGGAGAATTGGCCAAACATCTCGGGGCCAACAGAGAGTAGTGGCAATACGCTCGAATGCACAGAAATACGATGCAACTTCTGACTCTCTGAACTGAGGTACGAGAACAATGTTCTTACTCACGTTAAACGTGTCAACTGACTGGCCGGATGGCGTAATCACTCGAGGGGTGGAATTCCCAACATGAGCCGGAACCAAGGCCGCTGCCCCAGCCTCCAACTCGAGCTGGCGAATTCTCACCGCCTTGTCCGCCTCAATCTCAAGTCGTTTGACTTCAAGTCGGTGCGCATTCTCCATCTCCTGCGCCCGATCATCTCTCTCCATTTGGAGACGTGCCAGCCGCACCTTCAGGCGCGCGCCTGGGGATGCCCCACCCAAACTCGACATACTAGGAGACTGTGGGTCATACCGTGGCATGGTGGTGGGATGTCGCGGTGGCGACTGCAGACCTACCACAGACACAGCCTCCGCCGGACCCGTAGTCGGACCGTCGTCACCCAACTCCACATCACTCCCTCCCGTCTTAACGGGGACCACATCTACACCCTCGTCAGGAGGAGAAGGCGGAACGACACGCACACCGGAGACCAACACACTCATGCCCACCAACCCGGCCAGCACTTCCTGCTTAACCTCAGCCTTCACTAGATGCCTTTGCACCGGGACCTCATAATGCTCAGCAATAGCAATCAAATCTTTTTTATGACACGCGTCCAACAACGCTACCGACGGCGCATCAATAAACAACTGCACTATGGAGGCAGCCATCACCACAATACCACATCAACAAAAATGCAAAATAAGTCAACACAAAACACTAACCATACCCAAAAGAACCCGAATCGCAGACACAAAAAAAACGGGAAAACAAATCCCGGACGAGCCCCCATTCATGTTACGGCCCCTCTCAGGCTGTTATGTTTAGGAGTGTAAAGGGAGAGGTGCCTGCGTGTGGCTAAGTATGGGTAATGTAAAGCAGAGACTAATGGAAGCAGTGGCTAAAACAAAAAACACAACTAATAACCAAAAAGGTAGACGGACAACCAAGGAACAATAACCTTGTTAGGTTTATTGTGGTACCAAAAAGGTGATACGGAGGAGACGGGTAACGAGACAACATTAAACGATGAAAACATGAGGACAAGCTCTCCTCGGGACAAGCTAAGGGGAGGGGCGGTACAGGTGCCAAAATAACAAAGTACCTAAACCCGTTCCTATTCTAATCCCTTGAACACTACCCTAACCACTTTCTTACCTAGATGTACAAACCATCGTCCTCACTATCTATCCCTAAACTATCCCTCCTAGACTAAGCCCACTAAAATACAAAAGGTAGCACCTGACCAAAGAAGCTTACCTGGTGTATTTAGACATCGAGTTACCTACGTGTGTAAATGTAAACCCATGGGCCGCTAGCCTACCTCCCTAACCCTCCCCTGGAACTAACTATGGGGGGGAACCGGAGCAACAGGACAGACATAAACCCATAACAAAAGAAAAGGGGCTACAAAGACAGAACAGAACGTAAGGTAAATAACCGAAGTCTAGGAGTAACAAACAGAATAGACAGCCTACCTAACAAAAATCAAATGCCACTACCTCAACATACAGGGGAGACGAAGGTTTAAGTAAACAGCAAAACACCCTGATTGGACAACAGTAAAGTGACACAATGATACGATTGGCTGACAGGACGAGACGATTAGCTGGCGGCACATGGAACAGGGATGATTGCCAGCACAGCTAACGATGACGGACAGGACAGACGACCAATGGGGGACAGGAGCGCCTAGAACTCAAGGAGAGCAAGAAAGAGGGAACAAAATCATGAAACGGACAAACATATGGATTGTAGGCCTAATAACTAAAGTGAAACGTAACAGTCAGGAAATGCATTGGCCGAAGGTCTGTGCTCCCCGAGCAACATTTTGAATTCCATGATAAATTTCCTTCAAATCTCTGTATGTAAACATGGTATTGTGGGAGTACAATAACGGGGAGACGGTAGACGTAAAGCGAGTCGAGTCTAGCTATTTATTCTCACATAAAAAACAACAAAAGTTGCAGCACAGTCGAGGTAACAACAAAGTAGCAAGTATAAACAATGTAACCACTAACGACTCCTCTCTCGTAGCCTAGCAACCCAGAAAGTATCCAACGCACGAGCTAAACACATCTGACATTTGTCTACATTTGAACTAGCTGTTAGTTCTCGTTCTGAATTCCTAACTCTCTGGTGAATGTCTCAATACTATGCAAATGTGTATCCACCACACAGGCCCCCCCAGAATTCACCATATAAAAAAATGCAAAACAGCAATATTACAGCCAACAGGCAAACAGTTCATAGGGAGAAAGTCAACATGGTTGGGGACGGATAAGGCGGCCAAAGCGGCTGCGCTTAACAGGCACAGGGGCAGGGATGGGTGTGGAGGTAGGCGCCGGGCTGGAGGCCTGAGCAGGTGGGCGATCCCGCCGCCAGGTCAACTGGTCTGTCCAGATCCAAATGGGCAGGCTTGAGACGGTCCACTGCGACCTGCTCTGGCTTACCCCCAATGTCCACCACAAAGTTCTTGGGCCCCGTCTCCAGGACGCGGAAGGGCCCGTCGTAGGGAGGCTGCAGAGGGGTACGGTGGCCGCCATGGCGGATGAAGACATATCTGGCCGACATCAGATCCTTGGGAACGTAGGACTGAGGGAGGCAGTGGTGAGATGTGGGGACCGGCGCAAAAGCCTTGGCGCCTTCCTGGGGCCCAGTCCGATGAGAGGTAGACCAGGGAGTGGCTGCATCCGGAAGAAACTCCCCCGGAACCCGCAGTGGCTGGCCATAAACCAGCTCGGCAGATGAGGGCTGGAGGTCTTTCTTGGGGGCAGAGCGTAGGCCGAGCATGACCCACGGGAGGCGATCCACCCAGTTGCTGTCTGTGAGGCTGGCCCGAAGTGCGGCTTTCATTGAGCGATGAAACCGCTCGCACAGTCCATTGCCTTGTGGGTTGTATGCTGTGGTGACAACAACGTTTCTCCCGCACCGTCCGGTTCTAGCTTTGGCGAAGCTAGCATCTACTCCACGGTAGTCAAATTGCCCAAGTTCTGGCATGAATCCCCGGGCCACCTCAGCAGATGTAGTTGAGGAGAGAGGAACAACTTCTGGCCACCTGGTGGTCCTGTCCACCATGGTGAGAAGGTGAGTGAAACCATGGGAGGGAGGCAGGGGGCGCACCAGGTCCACGTTCACATGGTCCACATCGTTCGTTAAAACGTTCAGGGTCACAAATTCTGGGAGTACAATAACGGGGAGACGGTAGATGTAAAGCGAGTCGAATCTAGCTATTTATTCTCACATAAAAAACAACAAAAGTTACAGCGCAGTCGAGGTAACAACAAAGTAGCAAGCATAAACAATGTAACCACTAACGTCTCCTCTCTCGTAGCCTAGAAACCCAGAAAGTATCCAACGCACGAGCTAAACACATCTGACATTTGTCTACATTTGAACTAGCTGTTAGTTCTGGTTCTGAATTCCTAACTCTCTGGTGAATGTCTCAATACTATGCAAATGTGTATCCACCACACTATTCATTATTTAGGTTATGTACAGAGGAATTTTTTGTTACATCTTCATGAAAACGATACGTATTTTAACCCGAGTTCTATTTCGTGGAGCTCCGCCCCACAGGGCTAGCTCCTATTGGCATAAGTGGAGCTACACGACTGCACCGTACACTCTTGCTGGACCCAGTAACAAAACTGTCCAGCCAGGACACAAGCCAGTGCTCCAAGGTAAGACCAAACCAAAAGCTGTCCCGACCCAAGCACTGGCCCCTCCCTGCCACACTCGATCTATCACAGCCTAGGGCACGGAGAGGTACGTGAATGGAGAGACGGACCGGGAGCGGTTACACCGTAACAAAGCCCGTCCGAGCCTCTCCCAGACCCAAAGGGACAGGAGCGGACCGCCACTCTCCAGACGGTCCCGCCATGGAACAATATGTCTAACGCTGACTCCCTCTGGCAGCTGTGCCCAGCACAGTAGACGCCACAGAGACAGAGAACATGGATAAAAGAGAATAACGGACAAAAGGAGACGGTGATGACTAAGTCGCCACCGCATAAATGTCCTCCACAGACACGCCATTGAACAGGGAGACCGGCGTGGCCACGCCCCTCGTAGAGCGTGCCCGAACAGCCCCAGGCAGAGGCAACCCGCAGTCTCATAAGACTTGAAGATGCCCTCACAAATCCACTGGGAGTGTCGCTGTATGGTGAGTCACTGAATGGTTTAGAGCCAAAGTCAAGTCAAGTCAAGTCAATTTTTATTTATAAAGCACATTTAAAAACGACTGCGGTCGAGCCAAAGTGCTGTACACAAAATACAATTAACAATAAAAGCCCAAAGAACAATAACAACAAAAGTACAGAAATATAAAAACACATAGAATACCAGGGTGTCGTGATCAACTACAGTTGAAGGCCAGGGAGAAGAAATGGCTTTTTAAGAAAGCCAAGTACATTTCTGATCTGCTGCTACATTATGAACCATCCAGACCTCTCAGGTCATCTGGCACAGGCCTGCTTTCTGTCCCCAGAGTTAAAACAAAACATGGAAAAGCAGCGTTCAGTTTATGCTCCACATATCTGGAACAAACTTCCAGAAAACTGCAGGTCTGCTGCAACTCTCAGTTCTTTCAAATCAAGATCGAAGACTTTTCTTTTTGCCGCTGCTTTTTACTAAATCAAATAATTATTCATTCATACACTGCACTGTAACTTTTTTTTCCTGTATTTTATTTTTCCTGCATTTTGTTTTAAATGTCCTTTTTTGCATTTCGTTTTATATGACCTTTTATGTGTTTCTTGCACTTTGTCTTGATGCTTTTAATGTCTCATGCAAAGCACTCTGAATTGCCTTGTTGCTGAAATGGGCTATACAAATAAACTTGCCTTGCCTAAGAATAGCATGCCTTGCTATTTTTAGGACCACAGAAGTTGCAGATGCTAATTATTGGCCTACAAAATGATGACACCGTCTGTCACCCACATTTCCGGTCTTGTAAATAATAATTTGTTCCAAATTAACTAGATAAAAATAAAACTCCCCTTATATACTTATACACCAGAAAGTAAGGACTAGATGTTCTCACTATCCTGTGGAGCCCCCTGGTCTTCCCGCGGGTCGTCTCTGCTCCTTGGCCATCCGCAGAAAAATCTGATTCATCCTCCGTAGTCCTACCTGAATAAAAATCTATTTGGCAAATTCGTAAACGCACAGGGCCTATTTTCATAATTGTGAATGAGGTAGGTGACTATATAGGCTAATGAATAATTTAAAACACAAATATAAAGCATTGCCTATTGCCTCCCATTCCCTTGACTGTGTCTTCCTTCTCCTCGGATAGGCTACACATCAATTCTGCACACAGCGCATAAGGGGTTGATTTGGGAGAGTGGTCATCTGAAAGAATTTGGCCAATGGCTGCAAGCTGCGCGGAGCGTTCGATGGACAGAGGCGAGGCCAACCATTGGTGATGGTGACGTCACGAACATCAGTCCACCCCAGACTTGCGGGTTGATGCTCGTTCCCGACTCAATCTGTATGACCACCAGCAGCAGAGGTGGTGGGGTGGAGAGAGAATTTTTGCCTTTACTTTTTTTAAAATTTTCTTCAGTGACTTCGAACTGTAGTACCGTTTGCTGTGGGGGAGAACAAAGAAACGGCCACCCCCGTATGGGTCTGGGCACATAAACAGGCTCTCCGTTCATCTCTGCATGTGAAGCAAGCAAGGGCTAGCTATAAAGTGATGATCAGTTCAGCTTGCTATTGCCTGGTGTCCATGCATCAAAGGAACCCGTAGCAAACCCGGGGCTGGCAAAGCCTTGGCCTGGAGAAAATACATAGTTGAACAAAAAAAATCTCTGTGGGCACAAAGCCCTCTCAGCTTGATTGCGCATCGCTGAAAGCTCATAGCCTACGGAGGAGCATCGCCGCGGCACGGCAACATCGCCTGCCAGCAACCTCCCGCTTGACAGGAGCAAACAGCGATTGATGGTTTTTGTTTGTTTTGTTTCTTATATTTTAATATACAATGTTGCGCGCCACAACCAACACGTTGACGGTGGGGCTGCTTTTCTTGGGGTTTTTGCACAGTTTGGAGGTAATCGTTCCAGCCCGAGCTATTGACGGTAAGCTGCATTGATTTTCAGAGATAACCTTTTGTCAGTTCTCTTCCATGTGCTTTTAGTTTTGCTGAACCTCTGTGAGAAATAGTTGAGTTATAAGCGTTTGTCTGGCATCATGTTTCCCCGATGCCCCTGTCTGGAAAACATCAGAAGTCAGTCAAGTGATGTGGCTATAAAACGCATGATGTGGCTGCTCACCCACACGGTAGGCTGGAGGTGTGATGTAGGCTAGTGAGTAGGCTAGCAATTAAGACAGTCGTCTGTTTGTCTAACAACGTTCTTCTCAGATGTTAGACATGGCTATAATGTCATGTAACCTACTGTAGTGGTCGTTCGATAATGTTTTGTATGGCAGAAGAATCCAGGAGCTGACGAGGACAGGCAGGACTGGCATTGTTACGTTCGCAATAAGTGGTAAAATACAGCGGTAGGCCTGTAGCCCATTAAGATGTAGCCTATCCAGTCAGTATGAATAGCCGTGTTAATAGCATTAACACAAAATACCATGAGCAAATTGGCAGTGGCAAAATGTCCTTGAACACCTTGCATTGCACACAGTCCCTTGAACCTTGAATAGTGGTGGTCTACAATATAATTAAATCCATACCATCCCGCAATGACGTTATGCCAGTTGTGTTTGATAGACTATTATCAATTAAATTGAAGCGACATGGAAAATGGACCTGGTCCCATGAGATCGGCCTAGGTGCACAGGGGAGATAGACAATTGCTGTAGTCTAGTGTTGCGAGGCTTTGATTGAGGGCCCAATAAGGTAGCAGATAAATCTTCTACAAGTGTCAAGAACCCTCATGTGGAGTTGCTGGACCAATACAGGCAGCTCCCAGTCCCCCACTTCAGTGGACTCGTACAACGACTAAAGCTCATTTCAGTCGCTCGACATCCGGAACTTCTGGAAACAATTACACTCGAGCTTCGTTTGGTTTTGTAATACCGGACGAAGGGCGTTGAGGTGTCAGGGATTCAGAAACTTGCAGAATGGATTTTGTTGTCACGTTTTTCCCTATGAAGTGCTGACGACTTTTGTTGTAGGGTTGTTTTCATGCAGTTTGTTGTGATCTCTGGAATAATTATGTCCTAACTTATTTTCACTATGATGGTGGAGTTGTGCAGTGTGACATAGGGATGTATTTCTAGTGGACTAAGTAGCCTGAAATTGTATAATTTGTAGGCATTTATGACCCCCTCCTTGTGTTTATCAAAGATATTTTCATGAAGATATTTTCATAAAGACGTGTCCCATGACGTCCTACCAACCCTTGTCATGTTACTGTATTCAGACTGAAGGCCTTTAGGCACCAACAGGCCCAGAGATTAATTGGACCTTAACTGGTCTTTGTTCTCCAGAGGAAACCTTCACTAGCAGTCTGGAATTGCTCATTGAGGCTGGTTAATTGGGGGCCTATGGAAGAAAAGGCCCTCATGCAAGAATTCCCCATCATCCCACCTTATGTAAGCAGTGTCAGTGCAGTAAGAGTTCATAAACCTCTACTAGCCCCACAGGAAGGGACTTTTATTTATCAACCTCTACTCGCCCCACAGGAAGGGACTTTTATTTATCGATGGACCAGAGAGAGAATAGTCTCTGCTGAGCCCTCCATGAAGTCCACACAGAAAAAAAAGTCAATCATCGTTTACACTTAAAACACATAAAACAAACTAGGGATGCACAGTATATCAGCAATCAGTATCGGCTGATGTTAGTCATTTTGTTATATATCGGTGTCGGTCCGATGTGCAAAACCCGGCCGATGTGAACAGCCGATAATTATTTCTGTCCAGCTACCTCGTGTGTGTTGTTGTTGAGAGGAAACTGTGGTAAATCTAGGAGCGGGCTATGAGGTGTAGCTCAGGAGGTAGAGCAGGTCGTCCAGGGTCGGCGGTTCGAATCCCGGCTCCTCCTGACAACCTGTTGAAGTGTCCTTGGGAAAGACACTGAGCCCCAAATTGCTCCCAATGAGCAGGCTATAGCACCTTGCATGGCAGCTGCCGCCATTCGTTTGTGAATGTATGTGTGAATGGGTGAATGAGAGGCCTTCGTTGTAAAGCACTTTGGATAAAAGCACTATGTAAGTGCAGTCCATTTACGATTTATCGGCTTTTCCAAATATTTTGGAAATGGAGAGAGTGTTTCCATGTGTTTTTCTGTATGTATAACATTTGATTATCATAGAAACTTGTTTTTATACAGATAATATTGACATTGGTGAATATCCGTTATCGGCCATAATAGCTATGTTAATATCTGTTTTCGGTATTGGCCAAGAATGTCATATCAGTGGATCCCTAAAATAAACCAAGCTACAGGAGGCTTCTGGCTCATGAACAGTGACTGTATTTAAAGACCTCTTCTACAGATCTAAACTTGAGCCCCAACTTCAACATTTGTTTACTGGAATTGCAGTGTTGTTGGATTGGGAAGTGATTGTTGTCACACGTTTGTCAACATCCCCAGAGCCAAAAGGTGTTTGCGTAGGAGGAGAGGGAGTAAGAGGAGGAGTAGAGGTGGAGTAGAGGTGGAGTAGGAGGAGGAGGAGGAGAGGTAGGGGAGGAGGAGGAGGAGGAGAGGTAGGGGAGGAGGAGTAGAGGTGGAGGAGGAGAGGTGGGGGAGGAGGAGGAGGAGGAGAGGTAGGGGAGGAGGAGTAGAGGTGGAGGAGGAGAGGTGGGGGAGGAGGAGGAGAGGTGGGGGAGGAGGAGGAGGAGAGGAGGAGGAGGAGAGGTGGGGGAGGAGGAAGAGGAGGAGAGGGAGGAGGAGGAGTAGAGGTGGAGGAGGAGGAGAGGTGGGGGAGGAAGAGGAGGAGAGGTGGGGGAGGAGGAGGAGGAGAGGTGGAGGAGGAGGAGAGGTAGGGGAGTAGTTGCATAGGAGGATAGGTGGGGGGGGGAGGAGGAGGAGAGGTGGAGGAGGAGGAGAGGTAGGGGAGGAGGAGGAGAGGCGGGGGAGGAGGAGGAGGAGAGGTAGGGGAGTAGTTGCGTAGGAGGAGAGGTGGGGGAGGAGGAGGAGGAGAGGTAGGGGAGTAGTTGCGTAGGAGAAGAGGTAGGGGAGTAGTTGCGTAGGAGGAGAGGTAGGGGAGTAGCCTAGGGAGACCATCCTGATCTCACAAGCTCACATTCTGTTTCTGTCGCTAATCAGTCTGGACACTCCATAGAGATCTGTTTGTGCCCAATCAGAAAACAATCTAGCCAATCAGCGTTCTAAGGGGAAATACAAACGGCTACGCTAGGCGGGTTTAGGTGTGACAACAGCGAGGAGCTTGATAGATGGCGATAGACAGATAGTTCATCCAATCACCTGCCAAGTATTTTTGAAAGTCCCTGCCCTTTTCCAAACAGTTTCCAGTGGAGAGTTCCCAGATGGTTATGCGAAGCAAGTATGTCAGGTTAGTGGTGGAGAGAAGAAGAGTAGAATATTGTGAGCATGAAAAGAGGCAGAGCTCAAGTGAAAGACTATGTGGAATGCAGATCACAACTACTGATCGTTTCCCTTTTCCAACTTCTCCCCTCACCCCGCCCAACCTCTGCTCAGCCAGTAACATCTGGGTGAAGAAAGGTCATTCATCTAGAGAGCAAAGTATGTGCAGTGTCTGGGGTTACGGGGGGGTGGTGGGGGGGATATGACCTACTCCCTCTCTCTCTCCAGATGGAATCTTCTAACTTCTTCTTGGTGCTGCTGACGTTACAGGTCATTGAAATGGAAGGGAAGATGTGCCGATGATGGGAACTCAGAGATGGTCTTACATCCTGTTTCACTCCAGACAACTCCAGATGTTCAAACTCTTTGTGATAGAAGTGTTGCCGATGGGTGTCGATTAAAATTATTAGCAGGCAATTGGATTAACCCATTGTTTTGACTAACGTTACCAGCAAAACCCAGTCGAGTGAGGAGTGAAAAACATTTTCTCCCTTGAACTCGGTTATTTGCTGTTCTTTCAATAAAGTTACAGCTCCCGGTTCTGATACACATGCTCAACACATGATCAACACTAAACCTCTGAAGAGTCGTGTTGTTATGAGAGCTGAGAGGGCATTGATTGGTCCGATACAACTCCAATCGAGCCCAAGCGGACTCCTCTTGTGCATTGCCAGACTGATCTTTGGAGTCAGTCATAATGTGAGCTCGCCCAATCAGAACGTGAGCTCGCCCAGTCAGAATGTGAGCTTGCCCAATCAGAATGTGAGCTCGCCCAGTCAGAACATGAGCTAGCCCAATCAGAACGTGAGCTCGCCCAGTCAGAATGTGAGCTTGCCCAATCAGAACGTGAGCTCGCCCAATCAGAACCTGAGCTCGCCCAATCAGAACGTGAGCTCGCCCAGTCAGAATGTGAGCTTGTGCGATCAGGATGGGCTCACGGGGCTGGCGCTGAGAGAGCGCTGAGTGTGGTCTCGTTACTGGACCGTGATGATGCACAGGGCTGACAGGCGTGCTGAACTCCTCCATCCTCGCTTGAAAAGGATCTCTCATCACTCCCAAGGACAGTTTAACTCTCTCAAGGGCCCAGATGTGATCCAGTCAACACACACGATTTGTCCATCAGTTTACATGCTGCAGTGCTTATATACACCTGCACATTACTCTAGCCTGCATGTGCTTTAGCTTAAGGGAACAATAGCAGTCCTGAAGACTGGGGAATTTGCTTTCTCTTTTATGAACTTGAGTTTCATAATATACTATACAAGGTAGTATTGACATATCTTCCACATTCACATACTGTTTGTCAATACAATACACATTAGCCATTTCCACCTCTTTCAATGTCTCAGTGTGACAGCGCTTAACAGTGGAGGTCCAGGATAGGAGGACATGTGGGAGGAGCCGTAGCCTGGCTTCGCCATCCTGATCACGTGAGCTCACATTCGGTTTCTCTCCGCAGATCAGTCTGGCCACACCCCCATTCAGACTGACTTCCACCCGGCAGATATTTGCCAGGCCAATCACAACCGTTTTTCTAATATGGGGCGGGTTTGATACCACAACTGTACTCATTTGATACGATGGTACGACTAACCCATGTTTTGTTCCTCTGATTGGTTATAGGTCTATCCAATTTCGTCTAGAGGCATTTTGGTCTGTGACTGTTAATAACGCCCCTTGGAAATCTAAAATAAACTCAGCAACTCTAGACCCTTTTTACGAATTGGGCCTGGTGAAGCCAGGCTAGAGGAACCAGGCTATAGTAAAAAAACACCCCTCAGCATCAGCCAAGCAATACGCTTGCAGCTCGGTAGACCGCCTACCCAGCCAAGTCCTGCGATTGGCTGGGCCAGCTGTCAGTCTTGAGTAAGGACTAGGAGTTTGGCTGGAGATGCGTCTCAGTCTTGGACAGTGGCGATGGAAAGGCTTACATCAGATGACCGTTGCTCTGACGTTAGTCACTTAACACACTGGGGAGGAAGAGAGAGGAGTGGAGGAGGGAGTGTTCAGTCATCTGGACCTTTGTTTTTCTCTCTGCCAGAGAGAGAGAGGGAGAGAGGAAGGCAAGGAGGGAGCAGTCCACGGAGACTGCAGGGGAGGGAGGGGGTAGGGGAAAAGGGAATGAATATGGGAGGACGAGTTTGGGAATGGGTGGGAAGGGTTGGTGAGTGAGCGAGGGAGTGACAAGCCATTGATTTATTTTGCCCTAAAGTTGCAGACAGAGTCCTGCAGTTTACCTAAACGGACCTCTGGCAGACCTCTGCTGTCTGCCAGTTCACTGTTACTAAACTGGCTGTAATGGCTTTTTTCACCATAAGTGTGGGGTTCTGACCGCTGGCGAGGACAGTTTGGGCCTGTGAGGTTTCGTCATATATCATTGTTGTCCAAGAATCAAGAAAGCCAACTCTTTTAGTATTCATTTCAGTATTCGCATTGTCCAAACAAGTCCGTTGACGGTATCAGACTGTCCTTGACAGTAATGTCATTGTCACCTTGGAGGCCATCAGACCGGACTGATGTCAGAAATACAAACCAAGCACATTCAAACTGATTCATCATGTGCTTTTTGTTTTGGGCCTCACAGTCTGCTATTTTTCAAGTGTCTCTCGTTTATACAGCAGAACAGCGATCAGTCTTGCATGACAGAATGTATCTCTTCCAGAGGCTCTTAGGAAGTGTCCCATTTAAGAGCTTATCCCCTACACCCCTATCTTTAAACAGAGCAGATTAGAGAGAAAGAGAGAGTGTGTGTGTGTATCTGGCACAAGAAGCTCCTAACGGGGAGAGTGTAACCGCTGTGGAGCTGTGAAAAGTTCCTCACACGTAGGAGGCATCATCCTCAGGGCTCACAGAGACAGGCGGGGAGAGAGAAGAAGGTTGAACGAGGGTAAGAGGCAGCTAGAGCGATATTGATCTGAGAAAGTCTCAGATTAAACAGGATCAGATTCAAGGATTTAGTTTTGGCATGTGGGTGACTCATGTTCTAATGTATAACATATCTTACACAGGCATTAGAACTGCTCATATAGCAGAACATTTTGTTTTTCATACTCAGACAACCGTTTGATCCCATAATTCTCAACCTGAGATACTTTTTTCCACTTCATTGGATTCACCAGGGAGAACTTGGCTGTTCAGCCTAGAGGCCGGAGGTCCTCACCTCAACACAGTCCTCACACAGCCTCACCTCCACATTCCTCCTGGCTCCGAGGCCCCGTGGTTGATAAACTGTCTCTGTATAGCCATCACAGGTACCCCAGAGTACAGAGATAGGAAACTTGTACTGTGCATTTATCCATCACAGGTGCAGTGGCATTTTTCCATCACATGCATAGCAAATCCCTAGAATCTTGCACATCCATGTTATAGAGGAAGTGGGATGGCGCCGCACTATGGCGACATGCTCCGATTCACTCAAAAAACCTTTCCGGAGCATCAAGTCACGTACCACCCGTCTCAGTAACAGTGTTTTTCCACAGGCAGTTAGGCTGATAAATCACTAATGCTCCTACTTTTGCTCTATGCACTTTAATGTCTCTTTGTAATGTCTTATTGTCGTATTTCGTAATGTCTACAGTGTCTTAATGTCTTATTTTGTAAACGTCTCCTGTCATATTGTTGTAATGTCTTACTGTCTTATCTCTTAAGTTATGTCTTGATGTCTGAGAGTGCCGGGCACAGTGCATTTCATTGTATTTTATAATACACATGACAATAAAAGACTTGAACTTGAACCAAGAGGGCTGTAGAATCCACTCACAAATAGACTAAGCTAAAAAAATTAAAATCTTTAAAATTTGTATTAGAAATGTCTGCTTATGACAATACAAAATGTTTATATTTATGTCTGTTTATGATGAGGTAAATACAGTTGGTATAAATAGCCCCAAAATTCCCAGTTTATTCCCATTAATTCCCATAAATTCCCGTTAATTCCCATGGAAAGTTTCCAACTTTGAATATTCCCGGAATTTTGCAACCCTAATGCTCTGTATCTTAGCTTTAGCACGTTGGCAGACTTCACATGAGCATCTGTTCCAAAGGTATTCAAACCCAACACCAGAGTCAACTACATGCCTCTAGTGCACATCTGTAAATGTTCTTGCCTAGATCAAATCCCCATACCTCAGCAGCCCGATCCTCTGGCCTCTACTGTTCTCATTATACATAAATGATCTCCCAGATGTATGTCCTGATCTCAACATTCAAATGTACGCGGACGAACGCTGACATCATTTCATCCAAACTCACAGCTGCCTTAAAGGAGAATGCTCGTTTTTGACAACCTGGACCTTATTTACGGCATATTATAAGACGTTTGACTCACCGAGATAACTTTGGTGTAATTCAAAGGCCTGTAGAAGAAATTTAAAATCCAGCGCGAGCCAAGTATATCCATGTAATGGCGGCGGAAGGGGCACTGAGAATGCAGCTTCTAAAAAATCTATTTTCTGCCGCGAAACGGTTGTTTTCATCAATCTGTCTTTATGAATCGCTAGTTGTGCTTACATAGAGCGAGGGCTTGTTGTGGTTTTTCACATGCCTCTGTAATATGATCTTAAGAAACGTCTTTAGAAATGAAATAGCTTCCCCACTTGCTCCAACATGCATGCGCACAGCGCGCAGACTGGCTTAAAATGCACCAAATTCAATAAGTGGTATACTTACTTGTTTCATATAGACTCTTAATAGACCGATAAATACCCTTAATTACTTGTGAAAATGCATCAAAATTGCAATCAAATAGCCAACTAAACTCATATAGCCTAGCCTATAATAGACCTACAGTAGCCTATAATAAAATAACTGAATTTCCACTTGAGTGCGTGCTTTGATCAAATACAGTACTTTATTCTCAAATGAGGCGTACGCTGCATCGATAGGCTACTGTATTCGCAGAACAAAATGGTATAGCCTAAAAACAAGACAACATTAGAACAATTAGAGCAAATGATAATCAATAAATAAATAAATGAAATGACAGACAAGTTGTCGTGTCTTAGGCTATTGTAGCCTAAAAGAAAGTCTCTAAAACAACCGATGTAGGCTAACGTGGCCTAGGCTGTAGGCTATTATTTAACAAATACAGTAGGTCTAGTAGGCTAATCTACATGCCCACAACACGTCTGTGTTCCTGAAGTCCATTAACTGGGAACGAAAAATGACTCGATGCTCCTCTGCTTCAGGTTGCTGACGCGCTTTCTGGCTACCAAGGAATGCAGCTCTCGCGCAGCAGACTCGTTTGCGTTTTGCGCTCGACATTAAAGTAACAAAGAAATTAAACGTGACAGTAGACTACAGCCTACAGGCAACATGTAGGTCTACATACAGTTCTGTTTTTATTCACAGTAGGATACAGTACTGTAATGAAAATCCCACCAGTAACCAGATAGCAGGCTAAAAAAACAAAAAAAGTTTTTTAAGCCTGTCCGGTAGACCGGGAGGTTCGGATCTCTGAAGTTCGGATGAGTGGGGTCCTACTGTACTTGGTCGTTTGCTGATGGTACCATAATAAAACTCATAGAGCAACTCTTTAAGAAAGCAATCTAGGTGTTCGACCTCTAGAGACAAAGTGTTCAGCACTAGATCAGCCTCCAGAGACAGTGTTCAGCACTAGATCAGCCTCCAGAGACAAAGTGTTCAGCACTAGATCAGCCTCCAGAGGAGACTGTGAGGTCCCGTTCAGACGAACAACCACAGGTCAGAATGTTTTATCTGTCAAAGATAGTACGAGTTGGAACAGTCTCCCAATCATGATCCCAGAGAGTTCCACATTTGTTGCTTTCAAAAAACATCTAAAAAATGGCTTATACATAATCAAACCTGTGAACATATATGAAGACTGAACAGCATCTCATACACTTTAGCATACAGCACTTTATTATACAGAACTTTAACATTAGCACTTTGACTGTAGCGCATGATGAGAATCAGCACTTTATATAGCCTCTTAGATTTAGTTTTGTATTATCTTTATTATTATTGTAATTGTCTTTTAATGTTTGTCCTTCTGTGAGTACTTCTTTTTAATGTTTAATGTTTGAGGACTGCGGATGGAAACTTGCTCCTAGCTAAATCCGGCATGTTTACACAGTCATGTATTTGTATGTGTTCATTAATATGCACTGTCCTCACTAAATAAACCAATAAAATCAAATAAAGATGGAGAAAATGGACATTTGCAGAGATCAGTGAGGCTGCCAGCGTACCTGACTGACTTCACACTGGTGATGTAACCAGCTGTCATAGTGATGTATCTCCTCCTGCCTCTATGCCTGACCGGCCAGGGTGTATGTGTGTGTGAGAGGGAGAGAGAGAGAGAGAAAGAAAGAAAGAGAAAGAAAGGAAAAAGAAAGAAAGAAAGAAAAAAAGAGAGACGAGTGGTATGCAAATTTTCCACAATTTTCACACTATTGATCCTGTCTGCTTCTGGTCTAAGGGCATTTTAGACACACAGAGTGCTTGGAAACTGGTCAGCGTTTCATAAACAGCGTTGCCAAAGCCACAGTCTTGCAGTGATGTGGGTGAAGATCAGCATTAGAGGCACAAGCCTTCCTGAGGCTGTAGATGAAGTACTGCATCATGTGATCACCGGCTCCACTTACTGTGATCGTGGTTCAAGTTGAGTCACATTGAGCAACAGGTGCATGGTCCCCTTTTCACGGACCACAGATAACTAAAGACATGATGGTCTGGGTTGAGATGTTTTCACCTGGATTACATCAGCCTCTGAGGGTTCGATGCCTCTGCCTCGATGACCGACTGGCCTGGAGCCTCACTGTGTCTCAGGGGCCAGAGAACATTCTGGAGAACCAAGGCTTTGCAGTAGGAGATGGGAGTGTGCTAGCTCGTGGTGGTCTCATGAGAAGGCATTGAAGGGATTTCACCTAATCTCCTTGATGTGTGCCTCAGCAGCAGTCTTAAGTAGCTTTAACTGTCATTCCTCTCCGGCCTGTAGCTGCTTACTCTACCCTGGTCGTGTGGCGTCATATCAAAGTGAAATCACACTGATTACCTGACATTTAAGAGAGGTCTGGCTGGAGGAATGGGAGCCATGGCACTGTGCGGTTCTTCCTCCTGCTGCTGCAGTTGCAGGGGAGTTAATCTTCATGTCAGGGGGGAACGGGTTTGGTCTCCACCCACTGTGCTCAAACACTCAGAACAGAACAGTCGACGGTCATGGTCGATTACTGCCCTGGGGTGCAGACGCGGTACAGACCTGGTCAGACAGCCCAACAGCTTTCATGAGATCACGTATGACTACTCCCCATTCTGCTTAATGGCTTTTGCCTCTCCATACCACAAAGGCGTACGTGGATTGATAGTGTCTGATCACATTTGACCTGTAGAATCCCAAACAGTCTGGGAGGGGGTGGGGGGGCTGTGTTGTCCCGCATGGCCAAGCCCCATTTTACTTGGCAGCCCTCTCCAGACATGAGCACATTCCTTCTGTTAATTCTGCACTGCTCACAGGACTCTCACACACACAACCTTTAGTATACATTTGAACACATAAACACACACACATGCACTATACTAGAAATAAACTAAAACCACACAGAAAAACATACTGAACCACCCCGGCACGTGCACACACACACACACACACACACACAAACACACACTCACTCAAAGCAATTCCATATCGTCTTTGATGTGATGTTAATGAAGGCCTTTTTATTTACAGGAATATCTAGAGGACTGCTCATTAAAAACATCCAAAAGTGCCACCATCAAAAACAGCATCACCCGATCTTTTAAAAGATGGAAACTTGTGTCTTCATAAAACATTTAGCGCAGCCTCAGAGCCTGTCTGGACGCCCAGTAGTTTTCTCTTTGTTATTGTTTGTTTACGGGGGAGAGTGGATTTGGGTGCACTCTGCGTTTTTACTGCCCGTGCCAGAGCTCTTATTTAAGAGCCACAGCTGGGGCCCCAGGGAGCAGAGCTCTTATTTAAGAGCCACAGCTGGGGCCCCAGGGAGGGTTTCTTTGCGCTTTTGTAACGTGACAAACCTTTTTTTCCGCCTGCCTCTTTTCACTCTTCTAATACTAAACCCTGGGCCCTGCGTGTGTGTGTGTGTGGGGGGGGGCGGGAGTTCTGGGGGTAGGAGGAGAGAGGTCTGGGGGAGGAGGGAGGTCTGGTCTGAGGGAGGAGGGAGGGAGGTCTTGGGGAGGAGGGAGGGAGGTCTTGGGGAGGAGGGGGGAGGTCTGCGGGGAGGAGGGAGGTCTGGTCTGAGGGAGGAGGGAGGGAGGTCTGGGGGGAGGAGGGAGGGAGGTCTGGGGGGAGAGGGAGGTCGTGGCGGCCATAGTGAACTCTTCTGCCTCGGGCCCTTCTTCTCCTGGCCCTCAGAGCCACAGAGGAGGGGTCAACTGGAAGAACCCCTAAGACAAGACAGGGGGTCTGTGAGGAGATCCAGACCCCCCCCCCCCACACACACACACACACACACACACACTTCTCTCTCTCTCTTTCTCTCTCTCTCGGTTTCTCTCTCTGTATCCAGCCTTTGTGGCAGCTGTTTGCTTTCTCATTACTGGTCAAATTTGGGGCTTGCGGTCGGTGCAAATGTCCATGGAAAGGAATTCAACGGGTCAGTCTCTGCTTCTCTGTTGGAACAAACACACTGTTTTCCCTCTACGTGCGTTTGTCTATATTGGAGTCCCAAGTACATTCTGCAAATAGTCCAGATAAAGCCTCATGTCTCGGAGTTGTAGCTGTGTGATCTCATGTCAAAGATAGTCCAGACGTTTCTGAAGTTTATGGCTTTTCTTATCCAACCCAAGTTCTGTCTCTCATTTTTCACTGACAGTTAAACCATCTCTCCAGCAGGGTTGGCATCTCAGGTTGGAGCGGTCGTAGATCAGAATGTTTTTAGATGGTGTAGACAGTGTGTCTAGTGGAGTCCAGTCCATGAAGACAGTGACTGCACACAACATTAGTTGTTTAACCCTGATGTAAGTCTCTCCAGTTTTCCATTAAATATTTATAAACATAATGATGTTTTATCACGTGCTGGATAAGCTCAAGGTGTACTGGGACATGTTGACTCCTCTCCCAGAGTCTGTTATTGTGTCTGATAAGTGTTTAGTACACACTATCTCCAGCAGACTAAACATGGCGCTTTCCGCCAGCTCAACTCTAACTGGCTTTCGTCTCACCCAGTACACACCTGTGGTCTTTGTTTCCAAGCCAGTCTCTAGTCTTCGTACCCATGCATGAGTCAGAGCCATAACAATAGCTCAGAACCAAGAGAGACTCTTCAGATTAGAGATCTGAACCTGAACGCTGCCAAACTGTCTCAGGACGTTTATCCAAGCAGCCGTGTGTATCAGGAAGGAACGCAGCTACCCACATGTAAAGGCCTGCTACAGCAGGCGCTGCACACACACACACACACACACACACACACACCGTGAGAAAAGGAGAGAGAGAAGAGGTACTCACATACTGTACATACATACCTGTAGAAACACACACACACACACACACACACGCACACACACAGACACACACGCAGGGCAGTGCCAGTCCCACCTGAACTGTGCTGTCATGGGAACATCTTTTCTCTAATTACAGGTTGGGGTTAATGAGGTCAGACTGCTACAGCAGAGACATATTTACCACGCCCGCTCCGGCCAATCAGATCAGCCCTGGCCCCGTGCCAAGCTTAGAAGAATGGATGTTTGAGTGAGTGTGACTGGTGAAGTTCAACCTCCATTACATACAGCTTCAGAGAACATGGCCAGTCCATCAATAAAAACACCCCCCTTGTCATGATAATTCACAATTGCTCTTTTAAGGAGTTTTCTGGATTTGATTCCAAGGTGAATGAGAAGGACAGGACTGGTAGTGCTGTTCTTCCAGTGACCTACTATCTCCTGTCTCACTGTTGAGTGGTAGTGAACAATGTCTATCTCAGTCCGACCCCTGGCGCGTGTGTGTGTGTGTGTGTGTTTGTGTGTGTGTATGTGTGTGCTGCTGTAGCGCTCCAGGCGCTGCTGGAGGAAATGGGGTCTGCTGGCCTGCTAGCGGTCTGGCTGCAGGAGGGTGGCTGGCTGGCCTGGTGTGTGTGTGTGTGTGTGTGTGTGTGTCGGGAGGGGGGGGGCTGTCTACTGTATGTTTACCTTAGCAGAAGATGCTTCCCCTCCTCCCCCTGTAGACTCGGTCTGCCCTAGGGGGGGGTGTAGACGGTGTGTGTAGACAGGGGGCGGGGCCATGTGGCGGGGGGAGGTGGGGAGTGATCCAGCCCAAATGGTGAGCGTTTTCACGCACCCCTACTTGAGTAAACAGAGCAGGGAGGCAGGCGGCTCATTCATAGCATGTGTGACATTCCCCCGAACCGTCTGACCTCCCCGCCCCGCCCCATCTGACCCCCCCGAACCGTCTGACCTCCCCGCCCCACCCCATCTGACTCCCCCGAACCGTCTAACCCCCCCGCCCCGCCCCATCTGACCCCCCCGAAACGTCTGACCTCCCCGCCCCGCCCCATCTGACCCCCCCGAACCGTCTGACCTCCCCGCCCCGCCCCATCTGACCCCCCCGGACCGTCTGACCCCCCCGCCCCATCTGAGCCCCCCGAACTGTCTGACCTCCCCGCCCCGCCCCTTCTGACCCCCCCCCGGACCATCTGACCCCCCCCCCGAACCGTCTGACCTCCCCGGACCGTCTGATCCTGCCCTGCCCCGCCCCACTAGTTATGTGCTCTCTCTCTCCCCTACCAGTTATTAGTAGAACTACACCACCCACTTGACACTCAGCTCTTACTTTTCTCTCCCTGTTCTCATCTGTTTTCCTCTCTTCCTCCTCCCCCCTTCCGTCCTCCTCTGTCTTGCCTCTCTGGTGCCAGCCACAGCTACACATAGGTGTAGGTGTGTGTTAGGATTTATTCATTCTTCTATTTCATGGAGCTCCGCCCCACAGGGCTACTGTAGCTTCTATTGGCTAGTGAAACCTAGCCAGCTACAATTGACTGAAGAAAAAATCCCATACACGCTTATCATTATCATTATCATTAGGGATACACCGATTGCAAAATTCTGGGCCAATTCCAATGTTTCAAAAACAATCCGGCCGATGCCGATGGCCGATGTTTATTTTATTTTATTTTTATTCCCCCTTTTGTGCCAGGGAAACAAAGAAATTAAGTGTTTGGTTCCAAAATGGCAATTTTTATTTCAATTTAATTTGAAAGCAAACTACACTTGCATTTGTGGCGTTACGTCACAGATCGTCTCTGAATCTGCAGCTGGGTAGGCTACGTTTTGCAACAAAAAAAAACATAATTGCTGCGACATAACATGGGCCACTACCATCGGTGAATGTCATTTTATTTGCCGATGGCAGTCAACAAGGCCAACATCGGCCGATGCATCAGTGCATCCCTACTTATCATCTGCTGACCGATCTGTGTGAAGAGAACAAGAACGTCCTCCTCGACCCTCCGGGAAGCAAGTCTGGTTTGTTTGGTGCGGCTGTTACAGGTCTCGTAACGAGCCCAAACAACCAGCTACCATGTCTCGCCCGTCCGTCGCCCAGCTCCCCCGCCGGCCTTCAGGGCCGCTCCTCCCTGCCCAGCCGGCCCAGAGTGCCCAGCCTGGACCGGCCCCGCCCGGAGCGGCTGCCCACCTCCAGGCTCGGGGACAGAAGCGATGCACCTAACCACAGAGCGCTGAGATGCGTGACTGTCTTTGCCCTGTCCCTCCCCCACGCTCGTTTAAGAGGGGCAGTGTGAACGTTTCCATTAAGACAACAATAAAAATATAGTTCATTGTTATTTTGATTGTCCAGTCTGCATCTCGTGTTGTGCCTAGTGGAGCTACAAATGGCAGAGCTGATTGTAGCTCCTTGGCACGGAGGAGGAGGGGCATGTTGTGAGTACGATGGGTCCAGCTATTATCTACCGCCCCATCTGAAAACGTTGATGTCTCCGGTTCGAGCTGCGTTGTCTTCCCCTGCTATCGCAGAAGACATGACAACCGTTGAGACATGGGAACTGTACCTGTCTAAATGGGAACTGTACCTGTCTAAATGGGATAATGTATAGTCGGCATATCATGTTGCGCTTAGCAGAGCCGTGTTGTAGCTCCCTTACACAGAAAAAGAAGGGGGGTATGTTTATGAGCTCCGGTTCCATCGGAACACGTTGATGAGTCCGGTTCGAGCCTCGGTGTCTTCCCCTGCTGTACCAGCAGACGTGACGACTGCAGGTCTCACTGGTAATGTGCAAAAACGGGGCTCTACGAGTCCAACAGAACCGAGCCGCCCACGTGTTCGGTTCGGACGGAGGCGTCTTCTGCTCTGCTAGCGGAAGTGACTGCCGCCGGTCCCGTAGGTTCAGCGCACGGCTGTGGTCCAAACGACTCCCCAGTTGTTGGTTTGTCACGGCCCGGGAGAGGGTGGGTTCACCGCTGTCCAAACAGAGTCTCTCCCAGTGGATTTGTGAGGGCACCTCCAAGTCTCATGAGACTGCAGGTTGCCCTCTGCAACGTGGCCACGTCGGTCTCCCTGTTCAATGGCGTGTCTGTGGAGGACATTTATGCGGCGGCGACTTAGTCATCACCGTCTCCTTTTGTCCGTTATTCTCTTTTATCCATGTCCTCTGTCTCTGTGGCGTCATCTGTGCTGGGCACAGCTGCCAGAGGGAGTCAGCGTTAGACATGTTGTTCCAGGGCGGGACCGTCTGGAGAGTGGCGGTCCGCTCCTGTCCCTTTGGGTCTGGGAGAGGTTTGGACGGGCTTTGTTACGGTGTAACCACTTCCGTTCCATCTCTCCCCTCACGTACCTCTCCGTGCCCTCGGCTGTGATAGATCGAGTGTGGCAGGGAGGGGCCAGTGCTTGGGTCGGGCCAGCTTTTGGTTTGGTCTCACCTTGGAGCGCTGGCTTGTGTCCTGGCTGGACAGTTTTGTTACTGGGTCCAGCAAGAGTGTACGGTGCAGTCGTGTAGCTCCACTTATGCCAATAGGAGCTAGCCCTGTGGGGCGGAGCTCCATGAAATAAAAGGTTCCGTATTGTAACCCTAGTTCTATGAGTGGAGCGGAGCCCCACAGGGCGCAGACTTTGCTGACCCCACAGTCTGCTCGCTGAAAGTAAGTTTTGATCAGAAGCAGATGTGCAGGCGAAGCCCGCTTATACAGTGGTGCACCGGACCTGGTTGGGCACAGGTGCGTGTATGTTTTTTTTTTTCTTCAGTTAATTGTAGCTGGCTAGATTTCACTAGCCAATCGGAGCTAGCCCTGTGGGGCTCCGCTCCACTCATAGAACTAGGGTTACAATACGTAACCATCGTTGTAGGCTAGACTACCTAGTCAACTGCACTAACTCAGCCACATGAAAGCATATTTCTACTTTCTCAGTTAAGAAAGCATCCAGTAACTTGACATGACGAGTGTGTCTCTGCGGCCTGGTTAGCCCAGTCATCCTCTCCCTAAGGGGAGCCTGCCTGTGCTCGCTTGGTTCCTGGTGCAGTAACACACACATCTGTGAAGCCTTCTACAGTAGCTAACTAACCTCCTGACCCACTTGCTCTCCTCCCCTGTGGCGGCCTGTCAAGCTGCTTGTTGGGTTGCGTCTGAGGCTGTGTGTTAGCACACCGGTTCAGTCCCACAGCCATTACAGGGGGGGGGGGGGTGTGAGGAGTGTGTGGGCCCCTGAGGGGCCCCATCACACACCAGCACTAACACACAGGAACACACACACACACAGAGAGGACAGCAGCCACATGCCTGCCATTGCTGTTATGTCAGTGGTCATTTCACCCTAGATAAACAACATACACTCAACAAGGTGTCTACTCTAGAAAATATGCTTTTACACAAGCCTGGTTGCACCTTATGAACAATTCAGGGGCTCCCAGGAGATGGAGGGAGAGAATGAGAGAGACAGAGGGAGAACAAGAGATGGAGGGAGAGAACGAGAGAGACAGAGGGAGAACAAGAGAGGGAGGGAGCGAACGAGAGAGACAGAGAGGGAGAACGAGATGGAGGGAGAGAATGAGAGACAGAGGGAGAACAAGAGAGACAGAGAGGGAGGGAGAGAACGAGAGAGACAGAGGGAGGGAGAGAATGAGAGATGGAGGGAGATAACGAGAGAGACAGAGGGAGAAGGAGAGAGGGAGGGAGAGATGCACATACTGATGCTTTGTGCCTGAACCTCTGCTGGCATCATCTGGGAGAGGAGCCAGAAGCTGAAAGACAGATCTGTGTTCAAGACTGTTTGCGTAAACAAGTTTAGCATCATGTCAGTTTTGATGTGAACAGTGGATTTGTTGTTCCCTGCTGTGTCATTGATCAATATAAAGACCCCCTTCAAACGCTTCATCCTTCTGCTTGAGCAACGACATGAACTCACACCTGTCTGTTTTAAACAAACGGCAAACAAACGTTTGAGTGGATGTTTGCTGGACGTGGATCTCTAGCTGTTCTCGGGCTAGTACGGGAGCAAGGGATGATGGGCAATATTCCAGCATCTCGCTACGAAAGATTCCATGTGAAGTAGCAGATGATTTGTCTGAAGGGAGTTAGTCCTCCTACTCTTCTTTCCTAGCTCCTGTCAATTTGTCTGTCTGCCTGACTGTTCCAAAGGTTGTCTGTCTGTCTGTCTGTCTGTCTGTCTGTCTGTCTGTCTGTCTGTCTGTCTGTCTGTCTGTCTGTCTGTCTGTCTGTCTGTCTGTCTGTCAGAAAGCTTGTCTGCTTGTCTGCCTCTTTGTCTGACTGTCAGGAAGCTTTTCTGTCTGTCTGTCTGTCTGTCTGTCTGTCTGTCTGTCTGTCTGTCTGTCTGTCTGTCTGTCTGTCTCTGTCATTCCTTCAGAAATCGTAGGCATGTGACGAAATATCTTCAGATGATGATGATGATTAACGCGATGTGAACGTGTAATGAAATGCATCGAGCGGATAAAACGGTTCGCAGTTGGTAAACGGGCTTCCTCTCAGTTCCTGTATGCTACCAAGCTAGCCAGCTAACCAGCTAGCCAGCTAACCAGCTAGCCAGCTAACCAGCAGTCATTCCCGCTATAGGTACTCACCACAATAACTTGATGAATGACATATTGGGGAGGAGGGGGAGGTCTGGGGGGAGGAGGGGTGAGGAGGGAGGAGGTCTGGGGGGAGGATGGGGGAGGTCTGGGGCGATGAGGGAGGAGGTCTGGGGGGAGGAGGGGGAGGTCTGGGGGGAAGGAGGTCTGGGGGGAGGAGGTCTGGGGGGAGGAGGGAGGAGGTCTGGGGGGAGGAGGGGGGAGGTCTGGGGGGAGGAGGTCTGGGGGGAGGAGGGAGGAGCCCACGCTCAGCACGTCAAGAGAGTCAATATTGGGAGTTGAAAAATATATTTTACACTGTTGGAAAGCTGAAGATCTTTCAGACTTTTATAAATATATAAAGGGCAGGTGCTCTGCTTCTGTCACACATTCAATCCAATTAAAGAGTGAAGGACAGCTTTCATTTAAAGTAGGCTACAATACTCAGAAATGAAATGACAATGTAATTTTCTTCACTGTCTATCGGTGTTCTTCGTGTCAGTAATGAAGAGTAGGTTGTGGTTCTTTCTAGGCTTTCAACTATTCCAAAAGCAAAAATGTGTTTGAGGGTTCCAGGAGAATCTGCTCTCTTAAAATGCCATCCGTGGGGGGGGGGGGTGGGGAACCATTTATATTCATTATATTGTGACTATCATATTGTGAACTTTGTATCATGAATCATATGGTAGCGTGAGTTATGTGTATCGTACCTCCCCTAGACGATCTCACCCCTACAAATACTCAAGCTGTGTGACCGCTGAAGGCAAGGACCACTAGAGTTCTCTCTCCCCAGGCCGCCTTTCAAACGCTGTGTCTTCACAATAATGTTTCTTGAGTTATTCAGCTGAAGTGCTGTTCAGAGAAGGTTTTGGACATCTCTAGGAATTAAGTCTAGATGTACAGTACGCCCATTCTCTGATTCTTCATAGAAATTTGGGCATTTATGTTTTGGGCATTTATGTTTGGGTTGGGAAATGGCTCTTCCTGTCCCAGATGACGGGGAAACATGGGAAACATCAGCGAGTCCTGCCAGCGAAGTCCCAGATCCAGGAGGCCGTGCTCTTCATGTCACTACGTCGTGAATGAGGGCTGGATCTTATGAAACCGAGTTGTGAGAGTCGGGAGGCCAGTCTCGCATGTTTCTCCATAACCACCGGGGCTGGAAAATTCCAGGCTGGGAATTGAGAAGGAAACAAAAGTCCTCAAGGTCTCTTCCGAGGGATTCTGGTTTCCATGTCTCCCTGCTTTTCCCGACTGGCTTTTTAGGTCAGCATTCTTAATGCTTCCTTCATGAGCGCGGACCCTCACAAGCCCTGCAAGCTGCGTGTTAAACCCGCACGCCCATACCCCTCTTTTAGACTACACAACAACGCTGTTAAAGGTGTGTGTGTGTGTGTGTGTGTGTGTGTGTGTGTGTGTGTGTGTGTGTGTGTGTGTGTGTGTGTGTGTGTGTGTGTGTGTGTGTGTGTGTGTGTGTGTGTGTGTGTGTGTGTGAGTGAGAAGTTTTTAGGTGATGTGGCTTTGAATACTTTCCCCCTTTTGGCTTCGGATAGAGCAAGGCTGTTATTTTTTCTCTTTTTCGGAGGTGGGACTTAAGTTTGGGGGGGAGGAGGGGGTTCACAGAACAACATGTCCTTTGATAGCTGCTAGACGTGTTGCATCACTGCTGCTGGTCTGGGCTGGGAACACTGACCCGGAGAGTTGGGGGCAACAAGCCCATGCAGGGGCATTAGATATGTGTGTCTGTGTCATCATTAGATATGCGTCTTTGTGTCTGTACACATGGCTTCACCCAAGACTCCCACTATTCTGGCCTTGCAAGACTCAAAGGCTCAGAACAGTCATGTTAATAAATTAAACATCCAACAGGTCCTCAGAAGCTCTGTGCCATTTTTTAAAATCAGGTATATTACGGCAAAAACAATTTGTTTCCTGTTAACTCAAGCAAATTCCTAGGACTGTATGTTGAAAAACTACAGTACATGGCAATAAAACAAATTGTGATTGTGATTCTTGTCATCTGCCCAGTGGTACTCTGTGAATACGTTGATGGTCACCATGTTGATGTGTTCCTCTGTTTCAGCCCCAAAGACGTGCAGCCCGAAGCAGTTTGTGTGTAAGGACCAGGTGACCTGCATCTCCAACGGCTGGCGCTGCGACGGAGAGAAGGACTGTCCAGACGGCTCGGACGAGGAGCCCGATGTCTGTAAGTCTCAAACACTGTGTGTGTCTGTGTGTGTGTGTGTGTGTATTTTCGGTCCTGTGTTTTGCTCCTCCTATACCCTGATTGCTATAATCTGACCATGGCCGGCTGGCATTGGCATGATGGACTTTGCTTGACTACAACAACTCAGAGCAGAAGATAGGGGTCAGGGGCAGAAGACACATACCCAGGACCAGAGCTGGCCTGGACTGATTACACTGGTGATTAGCCCTGGTCCAGAACATTGGTCTACCTTAGCCCTGGTCCAGGTCAGTATACTATTCAGGGCTATAAGCCAGTATACCACCCTGCCAGGGACCATTTATTGCGCCATAGACTTTTTTTCATTCGGTCTACATTACAGACAATATTATTTCGAATATTACTATATATTATCAGCGAAGTGAAGACATTTTTTGAAAGATGCAAGCCTTTTCTCTGAGGTGGCTACAGTTGTAGCCCCCCACATTTTATATGAAAAGCACTTTTTGCACTTAAATAGCACATATCAACCAATGTCCATGGCGGATATGTGCTATTTAAATGCAAAATGTTTGCAATTGTAGCCACCTCAGAGAAAAGGCTTTCATCTTTCAAAAAATGTCTTCACTTCAGTGAGTACGAAATGTATAGGAAATAATAGTCGCAATGAATGGTCCTTGGCAGGTTGATATAGAGAATAGTATACCAACCTGGACCAACGCTAGCTGGCGATTAGAATGATCTCTACTCTGGAGCTGGCCTCTACTGATTCTGCTGGGGATTAGAATGATCTCTACTCTGGAGCTGGCCTCTACTGATTCTGCTGGGGATTAGAACCCGCAGAAGTAGATTGTTTTCCACTTGGAGAGTTTCTTAGCTTAAGCTAACTTATTACTACCCTTACAGCTAATGTAGCAATTTCCTCTATGTGATCTATGCGTAATGGTATTGGGTTTGACCAGAACAGCCAAGTGAGTGTGCCCAGTCTGTTCCTGTATCATGGAGACCTGTTGGTGGTTGTTTATGAATCCCCTGATAGCTGTTCGAGGAGCTGAAGCCATATCTGTCGAGGAGGACAGCTCCTTGGCACCGTCTGTGACTTGAGCAAATTAGATAAAGCGATGGATATTAGAGCCAATTTGGCAGCGATTCAAGATAACAGATAAGGAGTCCGGTTCCTAAGTGTTCCTCGTAGGCCTAGTGTAAAGAATTCCTGGCTTACTCAGCGCTGCTTCGTAGGATGGAGTCTCACTGAGTTGGACGTTTCAGGAGATGAAACGCGTGCGAACCTCAACCTGGCGCTGGTAGACAATGGCCTGCTTCATGACCCAGGGGCGAGGCTGGCGGGAGGGCCTCCCAACGGCTCTGTCAGGCTCAATTAGGACATTCACAAAGTTTGTCTTTCTCTCAAAGATGTGCTTTCCCTCTGCGTCGGCGGCCACAGAGGGTGCAGTCAGGAGACAACACCAACGAGGGGGGGGGTTAAAAAAAGACGTCCCTCAGTTCCCCCGACTCTGAATGAATTCATGAGAGATCAAGACGCTGGAGGAAGCAGTCTCCCCAGGGAGGGAATCAAAGCAGCTCTGTCAGTTCAGTCAGCTACTCGACTGAGACGCCTGCAGTTTGGAAGAGGGGGAGAGAGAGAGAGGGAGAGAGAGAGAGAGAGAGGGAGAGAGTGGAGGAAGAGGAGAAAAAGAGCAGAGAGTGAGTGAGAGAGGACAGCAGAGGGATCTGTAGTGGAGGTAGTCTAGACAAGGGAGGGGAGCCGGGCAGAGGAGGAGGAGAGAAGGGAGGGGCGGAGGAAGGAGAGAGAGAGAGAGAGAGAGAGAGATCTGGTCTGGAAGTCATTAGAGCCTTGCCCAGGGCGATGGAGAAACCTGCTGTGTTTCACAACCTGTTTTTTTGTTTTCATGGGAGGGCCGGCTCTGGTTCTGGTTCTAGGTGGGACAGCACCAGCAAAAACCACATCCCCCCGTCTCCACCGGACAAAAACAACATGGACAACACCTGACGTCTGTCCGGCTGTGGGTTGGAGTTTAGGCGTTGAGAACAAGCAGCAAGTCCTCTAGACAAGGAACTACAGGACAGTTTCCAGTTCAAATGCCCTGTTCTGATTTGTTGATACGTTATTCTCAGCTTTAGTCTAGCTGCAGTCGACTAAGCTCTGCATTTCCGACCGTCAGACGGGCAACAGTGAGGGTGGCGTCTCAGGTGGGAGTTGGGTGGGTAACGCCGAGGGTGGCGTCTCAGGTGGGTGGGTAAGGCCGAGGGTGGCGTCTCAGGTGGGAGGTGGGTCGGTAAGGCCGAGGGTGGCGTCTCAGGTGGGTGGGGGGTGGGTAAGGCCGAGGGTGGCCTTTCAGGTGGGAGGTGGGTGGGTAACGCCGAGGGTGGCGTCTCAGGTGGGTGGGGGGTCTGTTGTTGGCTGGTTGGTGTTGCTGGCCCTGGCCCGTGGAGCCAGCCAGTGTCCAGCGCAGCTGCTTGGGCCCTCCCGTGAACAGCCTCCTCAATGGGCAGCGTTGTGTCCAGGCTGCTGGCCGGACGCTCCAGAGACACGGCCAGAGAGACACACAGTGACTGAAAAACAACTGTTTATTGGTCTACAATAATATAAACCTAGATAACAGAACTACATTCTTAATACGCACACAAATGATACTCTCATACACACGTAGTGTCACCAAATGTAACAAAAGTAAGAATGAAGTGCCACACACTCTCAATCAATCAATCAATCAAACCTTTATTTAACCAGAAATGTAAAAACCCATTGAACCCACAGAACACAGTACAGAATTACAAACTGTCAGTAGGCTACCAACCACCCGAACAACTATATAAAATGCAGACACAATAAAACCATAACAATTTAACTTTGGAAAAGCACAGGGGTCAGAAAGAGAAAGTGCTACACATAAGTTTATATGTTTATATTTATGGCCTAATATTGTATTTATTATGTATTTGATGCATTGTGACTGTAGATTGTATTTTATTTTGGGGCTTATAGAGATGGACGGTTGTCTGTGTTTTAGTACTGCACATACTGTGTTATTCTCCACTATCTACTCCCATACTCTCTGTGTGGCTATGTATGCTGTCTGTATGCTGCTGAAAGAAATTGAATTTCCCATTTGGGGATCAATAAAGGGTATGGTATGGTATGGTATGGTATGGTATGGTATGGTATGGTATGGTATGGTATGGTATGGTATGGTATCCTCACACTCACACAGACAC
>NC_140244.1:14084472-14094472 GCF_949987555.1 Borostomias antarcticus
TGTTCATGATGTTTAGCTGTTTAAAGGATCTATTCAGATTCTGTACATATTTTTTAAATTGTTCTTCAGAGGGAGGAGCAGAGGGAGGTGAGGGAGGAGCAGAGGGAGGAGCAGAGGGAGGTGAGGGAGGAGCAGAGGGAGGTGAGGGAGGAGCAGAGGGAGGAGCAGATGGAGGTGAGGGAGGAGCAGATAGAGGAGCTGAGGGAGGTGAGAGAGGAGCTGAGGGAGGTGAGAGAGGAGCTGAGGGAGGTGAGGGAGGAGCAGAGGGAGGTGAGGGAGGAGCAGAGGGAGGAGCAGAGGGAGGTGAGAGAGGAGCAGAGGGAAGAGCAGAGTGAGGTGAGGGAGGAGCTGAGGGAGGAGCTGAGGGAGGAGCAGAGGGAGGTGAGGGAGGAGCAGAGGGAGGTGAGGGAGGAGCAGAGGGAGCTGAGGGAGGTGAGTGAGGAGCAGAGGGAGGAGCTGAGGGAGGAGCAGAGGGAGGGGCTTCGGAGAGAGAGAGCCTGTGAACGCCTCTAACTCTGTTTCACCCCGAAATACTCCCTGTCCTTCCCATCCTGTATAGATGACAGAGTCACTAGTTCTAAACCTCTAATGATACTTCTGTAGGATGAAACTGAAGAGGAGTGAAAACACAAAAGCAGTAGGCTTCACTATTATTTTGTTTTGCAACACGCCAAAGGTGCGCTCAATGATGTTCCTGGTGCGGATATGGGCCGCGTTGTATCTGCGCTCCCCGGGAGTATTTGGGTACAGAACTGGAGTCATGAGGAAGGGCTGTAGGGGACACGCCCTATCACCTAAACAGGAACATGAGATATGAACTGAGATGATGCTTTGGTTCTGTTTAAGAACCAAATTGGCCAATTAAACATTAACCAAACCTAAAAGAAAACAGTTATCAGGAGAACATTGTCCTATGATGAGACTGGACCCTCCCTATCAGGAGAACACTGTCCTATGATGAGACTGGACCCCCCCCCCTATCAGGAGAACATTGTCCTATGATGAGACTGGACCCCCCCCTCCCTCCCTCGGCTCACACACACATTCATTTATCCTGACCCACACCTGGGGAGAAAAGCATAGCATACAGGCCTATGTGACAGCATATACAAGTTCAACAGGCCTACCGTTGCCTATGTGAAGCCTGACTATGAGGAACAAAACGTTTAGCAAAACAAAATAATAGTTAAGCCTCCTGCAGCACACAAACATAAACATAATACAACTATTCCCTCTAGCATGAGACCGTGGCTCAGAACATTAATAAGACACTCTGGAAATAACCCAGATCTCCTGTGTGGGAAAATAATTACCTTAAAATGAATTAATAGAAAATATCACATAGTGGACTTTGTAACCACAATTACACAGAGCCAATTAGTACCTGCCCTTCAAAGGTATTAAATAGCAAACACAATCACCATCACTGAAACTGCTTTCAGTGTTGATAAGTCACTGAGCGTGTGCTACAATTATGAATCTGCATTTTCTCCTCCCATATTTTTCACGCTAGGGTAGACACGCCCCTTATTACATATTCATTTCAGCCAAAAGTACTAATTGGATAGAGAGCGTGCAAATTTGCGCACTTGAAGGATGCAATTCTCCATGCACACTGTTCATAGATCACCTGGCACATTTATGTCTGGGTTATAATGCACACATTTTTATACATGCCAAAAAAAGTAGATAAGGCCCATACTGTAAGGTTTTTAACGTGTCCCTAACGCAACATAGCGGTATGTAATTGTCCTACCATGAAATCGGGAAGGGGGGGGGGGGGACTTTCTGGCTTGTCTGGTCCTTGTTCTACAGGGAACATGGATTCTCATTGGTTAGTGTAGAGGGAACAAGCCAGCCGTGTCAAGGCTGCTCGTAAACAGCAATGACACGATGACACTTATTATTTTCCTAATTCCTAATTATTTTGGGCAGTGACATTAAAGCTCAATATATTCAACTTTATTTGCTATTAGTTTATGAACTCACCTTAGCAAAACCCTCAAATCATTTTTGTGACATGAGACTGCATGAGATCCTGTGAATTTATTATTTTAGAATGATGGTGTACTGGCTAGTACACTGACGCACGACAGCGCGCGAATGTGCGCATGCTCATATTATATAGTTGCTATCAAAACCGGACAACACCCCTATTACTACACAATAACAAGTAGTTCTGTGGCTCCATATTACATTAATCACTTACAGTATCAATCATCTTGAATTAATACACAACACACATAAAAGAAAGAAGACCGGTATTTACCTGTATTGAAGCCATCCTTCCAGAAGGTCCATTGAAGGAGCTACAATCTTCCAACCCAGTCTGCTCCACACACATTTGTTTTCTTTCTTTTTTTTCGTCATTGCAGCAAGTGAGTGGGGAACTGTGGGAAGTGTGATTCTTAAAACGCAGTGCCGATTTTATCATGACCAGAGGGGCCGCCAAAGTGGCGATATATCTCATGTAGCTTTAAGGAACTAATACTGAAGTGACAAATGTCAAAAATATAGTGCTGGTGTTATAACTTATAGCATTATCAGAGAGATATTCATGTCCACCAACGTTGGTGTCGTTTGGAAAGTCCCTGCGTCATATTCGCAGAGCATTGTGGGACTTGACGTTGGCATCGACATCAACAGTATATACCTGCAAATGACTCTTACATTTTTACATTTGCTTCCACTGCCACTTTCTTATTGGCACAGAGGAACAATACATCACTGGGTGGGGACATGTTTACTGCGCACATGTTGGCACAGTTATACATAACATAATTTAGCACAGGGGTTCTAAACTTTTTGTAACTTAAGGCCCACTTTTTATTGATAAAAAATGCCGAGGAACACCTTCCCAAATACATGATGTCTGAGGGAAAGTTCACTAGCTACGTTAGCCAAACACATTTGTCTCAACCCCAACGGATGTGACTGGCGTGGTGACATTCAAATATAACTGGTCATTGAAATTATAAATTTTAACTTGACATATTTTATTAATATGTGAATTCTTGAGTACATTTAGATATAAACAAGTAGCTTTGTAAATTACCAAACTTTTATTTTATTTTTTGCTCACCATTTGGCAGTAGGCTGCCACTGCCTCCGTGGCCCACTAGATGGCGCTCTGCGGACCACCGGTGGACCGCGGCCCACTGGTTGAGAATGTCTGATTTAGCATATCGGTCTGCTAGCTGGTGTGTCCAGAAGAGAGGCGGGTGTGTTCAGAGATGGGCAGTATTTCTATTCCTTGTATTTGAAATCCGTATTTCAATTACGTTTGAGTATTTAGTAATTTGTGTTTGACATGGCTGAAAAAAAGAATGTAATTAGTAACAAGATACTTAATAGTGGAGTCATTTTGTATTTTCAAAGTACTCAAAATACTTTCTTCATTATTCATAAAACATAAAAAAGAAGAAATAAACTTAGACACCTACACAGTGATGGACAGGGGTGTCGAAGTGTTTGGAGAGAGAGAGGAAGAGAAGGAGAGAGAAAGAGAGATGAGTTTGTTGTGCTTCCAAAGGGAACCTGGATTGAGTCCTCGTGCTTTGCTTGTCTCTCTGCCAGCCCCACAGAAGCCCACCAGATCTCTGTGTGTGTGTGTGTGTGTGTGTGTGTGTGTGTGTGTGTGTTTGTTTGTTTGTTTGTTTGTATGTGTGTGTTTGTGTGTGTTGAGGCCGTTTATCAGGTGGTAGAAGAACATTAAGGCCCAGAGGGCAGGTGACCCATACTTTGGTCTGCCAGGGACACCACACTGCGTAGCTGACTGTCACTGTCAACGTTGACCATGTCACCAGGGCAGAGCTGTCTTCAAGATGGTGCCATCAGACTTCATTGCTTTGTTAGCGTCTTACAACACAGGCGACGTTTACATAAAAAAGACACAAGTTAAGGACACACTCTGGTAAACACAACTAAGATCACAAATACATCGAGCCACATTCACGCTTGTATTTGTCGAGACATGATTATAATGGAAGTAATGTTTTATTTTGGGATTCAGATGCGTGGTGGTTTGGCGGAAGCAGCAGATGGTGATAGTGTGTTTCCATCGGGGGAGTGGAATGTTTTCTGGACATGGAACCTGTCAGAGGAATACCAAACAGCGCTGGAGAGAGGTGGAATGTGGGTCGAGCTAGAAGGAGAAGTTTTTCTTTCCATAACATGTCGTGTTTTTTGTCTGGGTTGTCCAGAGCTTGGCTGTGTGATTTGTACGTTCGCAGTATCTCACTCAAGTTAGTTCACATACAAACTCATAAACTGACAAACCTCTAGTTGTTCAGTGAATTAGCCTACTGCTAAGGAGCAGTATTTGTTTGTTGAACGTGTTCCTGTATTGAAGGGTGAGCAGGCATGGAGGGAGGCGGGTAGGTTGTTCTCGTTTGCAGGGTCAGGTTTTGGGCCCACCGTCCAAAAATGTGTCAGCCCCCTCCTTCTCCTCCCCCCCGCCCCCCTAACCCCAACTCCCCAGGCCGGGGCCGTCACAGGAAGGGCCAGCGTGACGGGAGACGCTCATTAGCGGCCAGAGACACCGCATATTAGTACCTCATTAGGAGCTGTTGGCCGGCTGACATGCACTATAGTATTTATTTATTTTCACTTTTGTATTTTTTTTAATTTGTGTTTATTCACTTGTGTACTTGACTGGAACTGGCTAGTTTATGAGCACTTGTACCGTCAGTGGTTGCAATAATTCTCTGTCGTAGCCGAGGCTATATATAAAACGCACAGAAACGGACGTTTGAGATCATCTAACTTCCGTAGTTTGACATATTTCCAACGCAAACAAGCTATGAGGGTGGGACATATGTTTAGAGGAATTTGATTGGAACATTGACAAATGGATGGGTTTTAAGAACTTTAGACAGATTCGATAGAAGGATAGCGTTGATTGACGGGTGGATGTCATGAGATTATTGGCCTAAAATCTAAGGTACCTGTTAGAGTACTCGTCATTGCACGTGACCTACTGTTTTCCAGGAAGTAAGAAATTATATACTTTGATATAAGATTACAACATGGCATACATCGTTGAATAGATGAACACTATGACCAATTATGTGAACCAAAATGGGACAGAATGCTTTTTTCATTTCAGTGCGACTTTAAGGTCAGTGTTTTCACTGGGATCTAGGAAGTGAACATTACATTAGATGAGATTGAGAGCGGCTCAAAGGGAGATGGGGTTCTTGGGGGGTCACAGGGAGTTGTAGTTCTTGAGGGTCAAAGGGAGTTGTAGTTCTTGGGGGGTCACAGGGATTGTAGTTCTTGAGGGTCACAGGGAGTTGTAGTTCTTGGGGTCACAGGGAGTTGTAGTTCTTGGGGGTCACAGGGAGTTGTAGTTCTTGAGGGTCACAGGGGGTTGTAGGTCTTGAGGGTCACAGGGAGTTGTAGTTCTTGGGAGGTCACAGGGAGTTGTAGTTCTTGGGGCTCACATGGAGTGGGTAGTTCTTAGGGGGTCACAGGGAGCTGGTAGTTCTTGGGGGGTCACAGGGAGCTGGTAGTTCTTGGGGGGTCACAGGGAGCTGGTAGTTCTTGGGGGGTCACAGGGAGCTGGTAGTTCTTGGGGGGTCACAGGGAGCTGGTAGTTCTTGGGGGTCACAGGGAGCTGGTAGTTCTTGGGGGGTCACAGGGAGCTGGTAGTTCTTGGGGTTAGGGTTCATGTAACTCCTGTGATAAACACGAGTATGTTTAGTTAGTGCAGCTAAATCAAGACTGAAGTTGTCCTATTCGGCCCCCCTGACTCCACCAAAATGATCTCCAACAACCTAGGACATCTGTCCACTCTTGTCAAACTTCCTGTCAAAAACCTTGGTGTGATATTCCACTCCTTGGACAAGGAGGTCAATGCAGTTGTAAAAAAAATAGGCCAAATCAAGTCTTTTCTCTCATCTAAAGATCTTGAGTCATCCATGCCTTCATATCCTCCCGCTTAGACTATTGTAATTCCCTGAATACTGGGATCAGTCAGTCATCCCTGTCCCGCCTGCAACTGGTCCAGCATGCTGATGCCAGGGTACCCGGAAGAGAGACCATATCAGCCCTGTTCTGGTCCCTTTCCATTGGCTTCCAGTGTGGTTCTGAATTGATTTTAAGGTTCTCATGTTTGTTTTTAAAGCCCAGAATGGACAGGCCCTCCATTCCATGTCAGATCTCTGAACCCGCCTGTCCCCCCTCCAGATCTCTGGACCCCCTGTCCCCCCTCCAGATCTCTGGACCCCCTGTCCCCCCTCCAGATCTCTGAACCCCCTGTCCCCCTGTCCCCCCTCCAGGTCTCTGAACCCCCTGTCCTCCCTCCAGATCTCTGGACCCCCTGTCCCCCCTCCAGGTCTCTGAACCCCCTGTCCCCCCTCCAGGTCTCTGAACCCCCTGTCCCCCCTTCAGGTCTCTGAACCCCCTGTCCCCCCTCCAGATCTCTGGACCCCCTGTCCCCCCTCCAGACCTCTGAACCCCCTGTCCCTCCTCCAGGTCTCTGGACCCCCTGTCCCTCCTCCAGGTCTCTGAACCCCCTGTCCCTCCTCCAGGTCTCTGGACCCCCTGTCCCTCCTCCAGGTCTCTGGACCCCCTGTCCCCCCTCCAGGGCCCTCAGCTCAGCTAACTTGGGGCTCCTGACTCTCCCACATTCACAATTCCTTTAAGTTTGGGCTCAAAACTTTTATTCTCCAGCATTTGGATCCCCCTCATGTGGTTTTATATGATTTTATGTTATCATTGTATATGTGCCTCATTTTATATGTGCCTATATATGTCTATGTGCTCTCATTCTGTAATTGTGTATTGATGCTCATATGGGTTTGTGTTTTTAGCCTTTTTTATTGTGATTCTTTATGTATTTTTACTGCCTGGCCTCACTTACTCAGCACTTTTGGTCAATGTGAGTTGTTTTTAAATGTGCTTTTGAAATACATTTGATTTGACAATATCAGCCTTATTTTGGGTGCCAGAGTAAAGGGCACTTTGAGTTGACCCTGCAGTCTCTAAACAGCACATACATAGTGACATGGAGCTCCATCGTGATTGTACACAAAGTCAGACATGCCGTGCCCCAAGTCTACATAATATTTCAAGTAGACGTGCTGACATCAATTAATTAAACTAGAAATGGTGCTCAGAGCACAGGCCTCCGCCCATGAATGCATTCTGTGGCTCCGTGTGTCGGCACGTGCGTGCGAGCGGACATGTTGGGTACTGCTGCGTTCGTTCGGTCGAGAGCTTCCTGCCAGTCCAGCCCCCTGTCTCTATGACCTTCCCACGTCGAAATATGGCCGTTTCAATCCCCCCCCGTTTGATAATGAATGCAGCATTTTTTTTTGTTCCTGAGCCCAAAAGGTTTTTAAAAAATCAATGGAGGTGAATGAGTGGCTGTGTTTGAGCGTCTCTCTAGCGCCCCCCTCGGGTCAGAACCCTCCGGTCTCTCCCCCCACACCCCAGTCCAGGCCACGCATCTCTAGCGCCCCCACACGGGGAGCTGTCTTCGCTCAAAGTTTTGTTTTAATTTGTGGATCCGCCCCGTGATTCGGATCCGCTCCATGTTGAATGGGTTCTGAGTTGGCCTGTGCTACACCCCTCCACGAGTTTCATGAAAACTGCTTGGTTCGTTTTTGCGTGATCCTGCTGACAAACGAACAAACAAACAAATGAACACAGGCCACTGAAAACATGACCTCTCGCCCTGCACCATTCTGAAGGTCACAGACGGGGGTATGGCGTGTCATTTTGGGCCATTTTCAGGCGAAGTATATTTTTGCTTGATGCAATTTAATCACAGAGATTGCGAATAGAGATATCCATGCTCACATAAGGAAGTATTATGCTGGTGCTTTGTGCATGGCCTGCTAGTGCACTGAAGGTTTTGACCATAGTCCACCTTCCTTCCCTCAGGCCTCCGTAGGTCAGGTCACAAGTTAATCAATCAATCAATCAATCAAAGCTTTATTTATATAGCGCATTTCATACCCAGAGGCAACACAATGCGCTTTACAGAGAACAAGGGAGGTGGGCAGACATCCCACCCCTACATATTCAAGAGGGAAGCAAAAAAACAGTAATCACCCGAGGGCCAGATAAGTGAGCTGTAAAAATTCTTCCCTGACCCCTCTCAACGAGGCGATCGAGCAAGCTCCTGGAGTATGTTTGTCTACCGGCTAAGAACATTTATAGAGCAATAAATAACATTAAATTACATTTTCAGAGTAAGAGAGGCTAATAACATCATAGGAGAGACATGGCAAACATTGGTGTATGTCTGTGTGTGCATAAATGTGCCTGGGCCCAGATAGAGGCAGGGGTTTGGGTAGGGTGGGGGGTAGGAAAAGGATACGGACCCGGGTTAGGGTGAGGGGAAGGGGATCTGAGCCCAGGACTGGTGTATGTCAGTGTGTGTGTGAGTGTGCCTGGGTCCAGGTAGAGGCAGGGGTCAGGGGTAGGGTTGGGGTAGGAAGAGGATACGGACCCGGGGTAGGGTGAGGGGAAGGGGGTACTGGACCCAGGCCTAAGGCCGGAAGTGGACTGTTGTATGTCTGTGTGTGTGTGTGTGTGTGTGTTAACTAATTTGCTACGACATCTGCAGCAGATACAGGGGCATCCATCGGACTCAGGGTGGTCCATTGGCGACAGCGGGGCATCCACTGGACCTGGTTAGAAGATAGGAGGGAGAGAGAGAGGCACTAGGGAGAGGGGAGGCAGAACAGGGTTAGTAGCACACGGAGCCATATATAGAGCAATACATTACGTCAAACTACATTTTCAGAGCAAGAAAGGCTAAGAGCATCATGGGAGAGGTGTGGCAAACACTAATGTGTGTGTGTGTGTGTGTGCGTGCCTGGGCCCCGATAGAGGCAGGGGTTGGGGTAGGGTGGGAGCGCTTTACTGCCCCACTGTTCTGGGAAGTGCCTGGACCGTAGTGAGTGGACGTTCCCCAGCAGTCTAACTGTGGTGTCGGTGTCGGTCGGAGGCAGACCTGGGCCCCAGACTAGAGGTCTTCTCGGGTCTAAAATGTGGACCCGAAACCGAGATGGACCCGAGACATTCGTTCCGAGATCCGACTAAATCCGATAATTTTTAAAAAATATGTATACCGGACCCGATTTTGTCCGAGAGCAGGAGTAGGACAGAGACCCGAATCGGATCAGGTATTTTACGGATCCGACAGGCAGTAGTAGCAAGTAGCCTAGTAGCATTAATCGCTTAGGCTGTCACGGCTGTTGGCTTGCATGCTGTTGCATCACAGTTTGATGGAATTGCGATTTATCCTCTCAATCTCGACAGGATCAATCGCTGTTTTGTCAGGCTGTGATGTGGCAGCATGGAAATGAAACGACCGTAAATAAATAAGGCTACACAAAGCTGCCGCTAGGTTTGACCTCTGTATATTAATTTTCTTTCAGCTTATTTTTCACAAGGTAGGCTACTGGTGGTGGCTGCCGTGTCTCCGCTCCGTACGGGTCTCGGGTCCGGTTCGGGTCCTCTCGGATTTACCCGACCCGTGAAGACCTCTATCCCAGACTGCTCTACTCTGCGCTTGTGTGGAGCACTCACCACTGGAGGAGCAATCTTGGTGCTACAGTAGTTCCCTTAGCACTGAGGTTCACTCTAGGTTTAGCGCCCTCCCCCGTGGCGCCTCGTGGCCCCGTCGCCGACCACGCCGGGGGCAACGCTCCACGTGATGCTGCTTGATGGCGACATCACCGAGGGCTTACTGAGGGGGGGGGGGGGTTACAGGCCGATATGTGTGACCCAAACAATGGCCCCAATTCTGCTGTCACCTCTCACCCTCTACACACACACACACACACACTCTCTCTCACACACACACACACACACACACACACACTTACACACCCCACAACCTCCCCTCTTACTGAAATGCTGCATGTGATGTAGGGGAGGCTTAAAGATTCAATAAGCACTTGTGCAAGGTGTCTGAAATTCACCACGTCAACATTCCTCTGTATTTTCACAGATGCTTAAAGGAGAAAGGCTTTAAAAAGGT
>NC_140244.1:14099472-14106972 GCF_949987555.1 Borostomias antarcticus
TGTGTGTGTGTGTGTGTGTGTGTGTGTGTGTGTGTGTGTGTGTGTGTGTGTGTGTGTGTTCCAGGTCCACACAGCCGCGTGTCGCGGTGCCCCCCTAATGAGTACCAGTGTGGGGGGACGGAGCTGTGTATCCACATGAACAAACTGTGCAACGGGGTCTCGGACTGCACGGATGGCTGGGACGAGGGTCCGCACTGCCGAGGTGGGTTCACCCCCAACACACACTCTCATCCTTACCCCAACACACACACTTCCATACAGCCACTCACCCTCACACACTGCCGAGGTGGGTTCACCCTCAACACCCGCAACACACACACTCCATACAGCCACTCACCCTCACACACTGCTGCTACGTGGGCCAATAGATGTATTTCTGATTCAGTGAGTCAATGTCCCTCAAACACTGTGTGTGTGTGCGTGTGTGCGTGCGTGCGGGCGTGTGGGTGTGTGTGCGCATGCGTGTGTGTGCACAGTGGGTGGAAGGCTGTAGGAGGATCATGTCCATTTTCTAGTCCTCCATTCTCTCTCTTTGTCCCTCACCTTCTCCCTCCAAGTTAGCCTGTTAGCCTATATACAGTAATGCTAATACTGTAATGCCTATATGTTAGCCTATATAATGTTAGCCTATATACAGTAATGCTAATACTGTAATGCCTATATGTTAGCTTATATAATGTTAGCCTAGACACAGTAATGCTAATACTGTAATGCCTATATGTTAGCCTATATAATGTTAGCCTAGATACAGAAATGCTAATACTGTAATGCCTATATGTTAGCCTATATAATGTTAGCCTATATACAGTAATGCCTATATGTGAGCCGTGACCAGCCGTGGCTACAGAGGCCTGGTTTAACCACGCCCATGTAGAGCGGCTTATTCCACACGCCCACGTAGAGCGGCTTATTCCACACGCCCATGTAGAGCGGCTTATTCCACACGCCCATGTAGAGCGGCTTATTCCACACACCCATGTAGAGCGGCTTATTCCACACGCCCATGTAGAGTGGCTTATTCCACACGCACATGTAGAGTGGCTTATTCCACACGCCCATGTAGAGCGGCTTATTCCACATGCCCATGTAGAGCGGCTTATTCCACACGCCCTCAGACTCGTGGACATGTACCGTGTGCGTCTCTAGCCTCATCTGTGAGAGGGGATTCTTTACCATCAGGAGAGCTTATGGTGGCCCTGCGTGTGACGAGACGTGTCTGTAGAAGAGTCGGAACATGAGAGCGCACCGCCTCGTTAAGACCCTTCACTCAGACTACCAACTACCGTCTGCCCTCACTAGCGAAGGGCAGCTACTAGGGTGGCAAATTTCAAGGAATTTCATTAAACGATAACTGTTAACCTTAACAAATAATAGTCGATTAATTGATAAGAACATCCCACGCTGGACTGCACTTTGCTCGCTTAATTTTTTTGTCTTCTTCCGCTGTGTCCTTGAAATTTCCCGGCATCCCAATTAGCCTTCACTACATGGCGTGGCGCCCTCATGTGAAGTCAGACCCTAAATCATGATTACATTTCACACAACTCCCATTCATAACGTTCGTTCAAAAAGTTCTGGGCTGAGTTTCCCAGAGGCATCGTAAGAACGTAGCGCTACGTTCATCGTTCATTCATTTGAGGTTATTACAGAGAAGCTCTCTCTCCCTCAGTCTCTAACCAGCTCCCTGGGTTCACTGTCCCCCACCCAGCATGGTCACACTGACAGTTGCTCCTGGAGGGACTGTCAGCGCTCCTTTGAGGAGTGAGTTCACCAGCTACTCTCTACCCCTACCGGGGACTCACTCCACCAGGGTTTCTGAGGACTCACCATTCACTCAGTTACACATGCATGCGTCTGGAACGCAGGTACCAGAGCCTGTCACCGTGGGGCGCTTGACAGAATTAATTTTTCCCATTTCCAGATACATTACATTTTGCTTTGTACATTTTAAGAAAACTATGCGTGTTGTGTCAGTAAAAGTTAGTCTGTTCTACTCAGGAGGCTGTCGATGTTCTAGATCCACAGAGCTCAGAGCTTGAGGCGTTTAGTAGCTCTTTTGAGGCTTGTTCTTAGTTAGACGGTGTAGAATGCCTTTATCCACTATGGCGCAGTAACACTATACAGACAGCAGAGGGAGACATAATTTTACATTGTCGTGAGGTTCTTTTTTATATTAACTATTTTAATCACTGAATTCCCTATGCTACTTACTTTCAAATAAATTCTTACATTCATGCTTACATACCTGTGTGTGTGTGTGTGTGTGTGTGTCTGTGCGCGCATGTGTGTGTGCTTGTGCGTGTGTATTTGTTCATAGGGAGCAGGCCTACTGCCATGGCATGTGTTAGAGTGTGCCAAGTAAACGCTGGCATTCCCGAAACTGGGAGCGCTCAAATTCTAACTCAGGATTATCCGGCCTGGATTATCTATTTTCCGGATTAACTGTGCCAACGGAACTAAATGTTTGATGTTAGCGTTCTTAACCAGGAACACGTGGCGTTGGGGTTGAGCAGAGAGGGAGCGAGGAGAATGTGGTCATGTGACCCACCTGAGCATCTTTTGAGGAGAGGTGAACTAGAGGACATGGTGATCAATACCAGGTTGATACGGCCGGTCAGACAAACCCTGGGAAAGTCATAGTTGGCCAACAGATATAGCTAACAGGGCAGAGAGAGTGTAATGGCATAGACTTATTCTACTGCATGGATAAGGAAACACATGCAGGCACGCGCGTGCGCACACACACACACACACACACACGCACACACACACACACACCCTGTCTGGTTGTGCTCGGGGTGCATGGTGTCCTGGGAGTGAAGGGTTTGAAACCCCTGAGCTTCTGCTGTGTTGAGTTGTTTGATCCCTGAAACATGACCAGGGCTTGGCCTGGCTACCAGGGCACAGGTAGAGATGACCAGGACACAGGTGGAGATGACCAGGGCACAGGTAGAGATGACCAGGTCACAGGTAGAGATGACCAGGGCACAGGTAGAGATGACCAGGGCTCAGGTAGAGATGACCAGGGCACAGGTAGAGATGACCAGGACACAGGTGGAGATGACCAGGGCACAGGTAGAGATGACCAGGTCACAGGTAGAGATGACCAGGGCTCAGGTAGAGATGACCAGGGCACAGGTAGAGATGACCAGGGCACAGGTAGAGATGACCAGGGCACAGGTAGAGATGACCAGGGCACAGGTAGAGATGACCAGGACTCAGGTAGAGATGACCAGGGCACAGGTAGAGATGACCAGGGCACAGGTAGAGATGACCAGGGCACAGGTAGAGATGACCAGGGCTTGCCCTGTCTGCCAGGGCACAGGTAGAGATGGATGCTGTTGAAGTTGGGCCTTTACTGGTGTATGTGTGGGGGTTTTACTGGTCTGTATGGGTCTGTACTGGTGTGTACTGGTCTGTAAAGATCTGTACTGGTCTATACTGGTCTGTATGGATGCTGTGCTTGTCTGTATGGGTCTATACTGGTCTGTATGGATCTATACTGGTCTGTATGGGTCTGTACTGGTCTGTATGGATCTATACTGGTCTGTATGGGTCTATACTGGTCTGTATGGGTCTATACTGGTCTGTATGGATCTATACTGGTCTGTATGGGTCTATACTGGTCTGTATGGGTCTATACTGGTCTGTATGGGTCTATACTGGTCTATACTGGTCTGTATGGGTCTATACTGCTCTGTATGAGTCTCTACTGGTCTGTATGGGTCTATACTGGTCTGTATGGATCTATACTGGTCTGTATGGGTCTATACTGGTCTGTATGAGTCTCTACTGGTCTGTATGGGTCTATACTGGTCTGTATGAATCTATACTGGTCTGTATGGGACTATATTGGTCTGTATGGGTCTATACTGGTCTGTATGGATCTATACTGGTCTGCATGGATCTATACTGGTCTGCATGGGTCTATACTGGTCTGTTTGGATCTATACTGGTCTGTATGGGTCTGTACTGGTCTATACTGGTCTTTATGGGTCTATACTGGTCTGTATGGGTCTATACTGGTCTATATGGGTCTGTACTGGTCTATACTGGTCTTTATGGGTCTATACGGGTCTATACTGGTCTTTATGGGTCTATACTGGTCTTTATGGGTCTATACGGGTCTATACTGGTCTCTGTTGTCCCAAGGCTCAGGATGGCGCCAGACAGCCATCTCTTCAGATCCTAGATGAAGCACTCTCTTAAATGGCCTTTCGTCATCCCCATGTCTCTCTTCATCCCTCCATCTCTCTCTCTATCCCTCCATCTCTCTCTCTATCCCTCCATCTCTCTCTCATCCCTCCATCTCTCTCCATCCCTCCATCTCTCTCTCATCCCTCCATCTCTCTCTCCATCTCTCCATCTCTCTCTCCATCCCTCCATCTCTCTCTCATCCCTCCATCTCTCTCTCTATCCCTCCATCTCTCTCTCATCCCTCCATCTCTCTCCATCCCTCCATCTCTCTCTACATCCCTCCATCTCTCTCCATCCCTCCATCTCTCTCTCATCCCTCCATCTCTCTCCATCTCCATCTCTCTCTCCATCCCTCCATCTCTCTCTCCATCCCTCTGTCTCTCTCTCCATCCCTCCACCTCTCTCCATCCCTCTGTCTCTCTCTCCATCCCTCCATCTCTCTCTCCATCCCTCCATCTCTCTCTCTCCATCCCCCATCTCTCTCTCCATCCCTCCATCTCTCCCTCCATCTCTCTCCATCCCTCCATCTCTCTCTCCATCTCTCTCTCCATCCCTCCATCTCTCTCTCCATCCCTCCATCTCTCTCATCCCTCCATCTCCCTCTCTGAGTGTATATTATATTGTATAATATATCATATTAATCAGAGTAACATGAGGGAGTCTTGGGAGAGGACATCAGATCTTCATGCAGCATCACGCTGGCCAGGCTGCTGTGTGTGTGAGTGCACATGCATGTGTGTGTGTGTGTGTGTGTGCGTGCGAGTGTGTGTGTGTGTGTGTGTGTGTGTGTGTGAGTGTGTGTGTGTGAGTGTGTATGTGTGTGTGTGTGTGTGTGTGTGTGTGTGTGTGTGTGTGTGTATGCGTGAGTGTGTGTGTGTGTGTGTGTGTGTAGGCCAGCTTTCATCCATCAGGGGATCAAAGGCCTTGGGGGGGAGGGGTATTGGGGGGGATCCTCATCTTCCATACAGGATGCATCCACATTCCTGTCTTTGTTCTTATCAAAATATTTAGTCTGTTTTGTTTTAATAGCTTGTGGTTGACATGCTGCGTTGCGTGCTGAAGGCAGCGTGTCTGGGAAACCCTATTTCCATTTACATCCAGCTTGATTCTGTTACGCAACACGCTTTCTGAAGTTTCTGGTGTCATTGATGACATATTTTGTGCACATTAACACCAAACATGCTACTGACTAGCGTTAGCATGTAGAAACAAGTTGTCGTTAGCCAGCTAGCATCCAGTTTTTGTCGGACAACATGTATTGATCACACAGTCGTTTGGCAACAGTGGCAGCGAAATATGTTATCAATGATACCTCAGATATATTACAGAGATTATGTCATCCCCAAAAAGCAATCACCGCAAATGTCGGAAGAACTAAAAAAGATGCTACAGTATTTTGTATTGGAGGGGCTGTAGCTCAGTTGGTAGAGAGGGTCGTTCAGTGATCGAAGGGTCAGTGGTTCGAATCCCAGCTCCGACTGTCCACATGTCGGAAGTGTCCTTGAGCAAGACACCTAACCCCAAATTGCTCCCAATGAGCAGGTTAGCACCTTGAATGGCAGCTAACGCCATTGGTGTGTGAATGTGTGTGTGAATGGGTGAATGAGAGGCCATTGTAAAGCGCGTTGAGTGGCGCTAAGGTGGAAAAGCGCTATATAAGTGCAGTCCATTTACCATTTGGAGTCTACAGGGAGACCCCAATGTTTCCCCCCAACTTGAGGGCATGACCTTTCAACGGGTCATTGCCATGGAGATCTATTGCTTTGAACACATGGCCAGAGGTAGTAGTTGAGTTAGACGGCCGGCCGACATAAATCACACACTATATAGAATCCCCCAAAATGTCGAGTTCAGTTCATAAGTATATGAGTTCAGTTCATGAGTATATGAGTTCAGTTCATGAGTATGAGTTCAGTTCATGAGTATATGAGTTCAGTTCATGGGTATATGAGTTCAGTTCATGAGTATGAGTTCAGTTCATGAGTATATGAGTTCAGTTCATGAGTATATGAGTTCAGTTCATGAGTATATGAGTTCAGTTCATGAGTATATGAGTTCAGTTCATGAGTTTGAGTTCAGTTCATGAGTATATGAGTTCAGTTCATGAGTATATGAGTTCAGTTCATGAGTATGAGTTCAGTTCATGAGTATATGAGTTCAGTTCATGAGTATATGAGTTCAGTTCATGAGTATATGAGTTCAGTTCATGAGTATATGAGTTCAAGTTCATGAGCATATGAGTTCAGTCCATGAGTATATGAGTTCAGTTCATGGGTATATGAGTTAAGTTCATGAGTATGAGTTCAGTTCATGAGTATATGAGTTCAGTTCATGAGTATATGAGTTCAGTTCATGAGTATATGAGTTCAGTTCATGAGTATATGAGTTCAGTTCATGAGTATATGAGTTCAGTTCATGAGTATTTGAGTTCAGTTCATGAGTATATGAGTTCAGTTCATGAGTATATGAGTTCAGTTCATGAGTATTTGAGTTCAGTTCATGAGTATTTGAGTTCAGTTCATGAGTATATGAGTTCAGTTCATGAGTCTGAGTTCAGTTCATGAGTATAAGGTCAGTTCATGAGTATATCAGTTCAGTTCATGAGTATGAGTTCAGTTCATGAGTATATGAGTTCAGTTCATGAGTATATGAGTTCAGTTCATGAGTATATGAGTTCAGTTCATGAGTATGAGTTCAGTTCATGAGTATATGAGTTCAGGTTAATGAGTATATGAGTTCAGTTCATGAGTATATGAGTTCAGTTCATGAGTACAGTATATGAGTTCAGTTCATGAGTATATGAGTTCAGTTCATGAGTATGAGTTCAGTTCATGAGTATATGAGTTCAGTTCATGAGTATTTGAGTTCAGTTCATGAGTCTATGAGTTCAGTTCATGAGTATTAGTTCAGTTCATGAGTCTATGAGTTCAGTTCATGAGTATTTGAGTTCAGTTCATGAGTATTTGAGTTCAGTTCATGAGTCTATGAGTTCAGTTCATGAGTATTAGTTCAGTTCATGAGTCTATGAGTTCAGTTCATGAGTATTTGAGTTCAGTTCATGAGTATATGAGTTCAGTTCATGAGTATATGAGTTCAGTTCATGAGTATGAGTTCAGTTCATGAGTATATGAGTTCAGTTCATGAGTATATGAGTTCAGTTCATGAGTATATGAGTTCAGTTCATGAGTATATGAGTTCAGTTTATGAGTATGAGTTCAGTTCATGAGTATATGAGTTCAGTTCATGAGTATGAGTTCAGTTCATGAGTATATGAGTTCAGTTCATGAGTATATGAGTTCAGGT
>NC_140244.1:14111972-14134472 GCF_949987555.1 Borostomias antarcticus
AAACACCACGTCGTCGTCTCTGTGCTCCTCAAACTGACCCCTCTGCCCCCCCCCCCTCTCTCCCCCTCTCCCCCCTTCTCTCCCCCTCTCCCCCCTTCTCTCCCCCTCCTCAGAGTTCGCCCCTAACTGCACACACTTGGGTTGCCAGGACAACTGTTCGGTCACCCCCGCGGGGCCGGTGTGTTACTGTAAGAGTGGCTATGAGATCGGCCTGGATGGAAAGACCTGCAAAGGTGAGCTTCTCTGGCAACCGCCACGCCTCCCCTTTCCAAGTCCTACTACTCTACTAATACACCTCACACACTGAGGTCCTCTCCCTTTCCAAGTCCTACTACTCTACTAATACACCTCACACACTGAGGTCCTCTCCCTTCCAAGTCCTACTACTCTACTAATACACCTCACACACTGAGGTCCTCTCCCTTCCAAGTCCTACTACTCTACTAATACACCTCACACACTGAGGTCCTCTCCCTTCCAAGTCCTACTACTCTACTAATACACCTCACACACTGAGGTCCTCTCCCTTCCAAGTCCTACTACTCTACTAATACACCTCACACACTGAGGTCCTCTCCCTTCCAAGTCCTACTACTCTACTAATACACCTCACACACTGAGGTCCTCTCCCTTCCAAGTCCTACTACTCTACTAATACACATCACACACTAGGCCAGGGGAAACGTAACTGACCTGTGTGTGTGTGCGTGTGTGTGCGTGTGTGTGCGTGTGTGTGTGCGTGCGTGCGTGCGTGTGTGGCGGTCAGACTATGATGAGTGCGGTGTGTATGGGACCTGCAGCCAGTCCTGCACCAACACGGACGGCTCCTACGCCTGCAGCTGTGTGGAAGGCTACCTGCCCCAGCCCGACAACCGCTCCTGCAAGGCCAAGAACGGTGGGTCACCCCCCTCTGACCTGATACCCCCTCTGACCTGATACCCCCCCTCTGACCTGATACCCCCCGCTGACCTGATAACCTCCCTGATACCCCCCTCTGACCTGATACCCCCTCTGACCTTATACCCCCCCAACCTCCCTGATACCCCCCTCTGACCTGATACCCCCCAACCTCCCTGATACCCCCTTTGACCTGATACCCCCCAACCTCCCTGATACCCCTCTGACCTGATACCCCCCTCTGACCTGATACACCCCCAACCTCCCTGATACCCCCCTGACTTGAAACCCCCGCAACCGCCCTGATACCCCCCCTGACCTGATACCCCCCCAACCTCCCTGATACCCCTTCTGCCCTGATACCCCTTCTGACCTGATACCCTCTGACCTGATACCCTCTGACCTGATACCCCCTCTGACCTGATACCCCCTCTGACCTGATACCCTCTGACCTGATACCCCCCCAACCTCCCTGATACCCCCTCTGACCTGATACCCCCTCTGACCTGATACCCCCCCAACCTCCCTGATACCCCCTCTGACCTGATACCCCCCAACCTCCCTGATACCCCCTCTGACCTGATACCCCCTCTGACCTGATACCCCCCCAACCTCCCTGATACCCCCTCTGACCTGATACCCCCCAACCTCCCTGATACCCCCTCTGACCTGATACCCTCTGACCTGATACCCCCCTCTGACCTGATACCCCCTCTGACCTGATACCCTCTGACCTGATACCCCCCTCTGACCTGATACCCTCTGACCTGATACCCCCCCCAACCTCCCTGATACCCCCTCTGACCTGATACCCCCCCAACCTCCCTGATACCCCCCCAACCTCCCTGATACCCCCTCTGACCTGATACCCCCTCTGACCTGATACCACCCTCTGACCTGATACCCCCCTCTGACCTGATACCCCCCTCTGACCTGATGCCTTCTGACCTGATGCCCTCTGACCTGATACCCCCTCTGACCTGATACCCCCCTCTGACCTGATACCCCCCTCTGACCTGATACCCCCCTCTGTACACCTCTTCCCCCGCCCCTCAGTGACATAGGGCTGGCACTTAGTGGAAGATGAGATGAATGTGATATTATACACATTAATGATACTTGATGATACTTCGTACTTTTCAGTCTAGTTTACATGATACAGGCTACATATCCAGTCCTTTTTCTTCTTGTAGTTAATCAGTCTTATGATGGTACAGTAGTGGTACATTAGAAAGAGGTGGTCCATTAGAAATTAATGATGTTACAGTAGTACATTACAACGTGATGATGGTATAGTAGTACATTACAACGTGATGATGGTATAGTAGTGGTACATTACAAAGTGATGATGGTACAGTAGTGGTACATTAGAAAGTGATGATGGTACAATAGTGGTAGATTAGAAAGTGATGGTACAGTAGTATTACATTAGAAAGTGATGTGGTGTAGTATTACATTACAAAGTGATGGTATAGTAGTGGTACATTACAAAGTTATGATGGTACAGTAGTGGTACATTGGAAAGTGATGATGGTACAGTTAGTGGTACATTAGAAAGTGGTGGTACATTAGAAAGTGATGTACATTACAAAGTGATGATGGTACAGTAGTAGTACATTAGAAAGTGATTATGGTACAGTAGTAGTACATTAGAAAGTTATGTACATTACAAAGTGATGATGGTACAGTAGTAGTACATTAGAAAGTGATGATGGTACGGTAGTATATTACAAAGTGATGATGGTACAGTAGTAGTACATTACAAAGTGATGATGGTATAGTAGTGGTACATTACAAAGTGATGATGATACAGAAATAGTGCATTAGAAAGTAATGATGGTACAGTAGTGGAACATTAGAAAGAGGTGGTACATTAGAAAGTAATGATGTTACAGTAGTACATTACAAAGTGATGATGGTATAGTAGTGGTACATTACAATGTGATGATGGTACAGTAGTGGTACATTAGAAAGTGATGATGGTACAGTAGTATATTACAATGTGATGATGATATAGTAGTGGTACATTACAAAGTGATGATGGTACAATACTAGTGCATTAGAAAGTAATGATAGTGCAGTTGTAGTACATTAGAAAGAGGTGGTACATTAGAAAGTAATGATGTTACATTAGCACGTTACAAATTGATGATGGTATAGTAGTGGTACATTAGAAAGTAATGATGGTACAGTAGTACATTATATATTGATGATGGTATAGTAGTGGTACATTAGAAAGTAATGAGTAGTGGTACATTAGAAAGTAATGATGCTACATTAGCACATTACAAATTGATGATGGTATAGTAGTGGTACATTAGAAAGTAATGATGGTACAGTAGTACATTATATATTGATGATGGTATAGTAGTGGTACATTAGAAGGTCATGATGGTACAGTAGTACATTCTATATTGATGATGGTATAGTAGTGGTACATTAGAAAGTGATGATACAGTATTGGTACATAAGGTGTGATGATGGAACAGTAGTGGTCCATTAGAAGGTTCTGACGGTTCTTTAGTAGTGACCCTGTTCTATCCCTCCTCCCTCAGTACCAGTGGACCGCTTGCCTGTCCTGCTCATCGCCAACTCTCAGAACATCCAGGCCACCACACTGAGCGGGACCACGGTCCACAGCCTGCTGTCCACCAGCACCAAGCAGACCACCGCCATGGACTTCCTGTACACACAGGAAACCGTGTGCTGGATCCACGTGGGGGACTCGCCCACATCCACACACCTCAAGTGTGCTAAGATCCCCAACCAGAAGAGCTTCACCGACGAGAGGGTCATCAACATCTCCCTCAGTCTGCACCGTGAGTACACTAGAGTAGCACACTATACTCTAGTACACTATACTATAGTATGCTAGCATCAGCTCCCTCACCCTGTACTTACAGTACTTTTCTAGTAGCCTATCTATCAGTGGAACCCTATTGCCATGTGCTTCAGGCTCAGCGTTGGGCCGGCTGCTGAGGACCAGATCAGAACCGGCTCTGGCGCTGACGTGGTCACATGGTGCTCAGCAGGGAATCAACCACGTCTGACTACACTACTTTATTATACAGCATAGAGTAGAGCATATATATAGGGCCATACATCACATCATCAACATCTGCCTCCGCAACACTCCTAGCCCTAACCCTGTGTGTGTGTGTGTGTGTGTGTGTGTGTGTGTGTGTGTGTGTGTGTGTGTGTGTGTGTGTGTGTGTGTGTGTGTGTGTGTGTAGCAGAACTCAGTCTGCGGTGGTGTGGAAGACACGGTTGTATAACAGAAAAACTTCTCCCTTCCAGTAAAGCAGGAAGAGAGGAAACCCAGTCTTTAGATCTAAGGAGAACCGTGTGTGTGTGTGTGTGTGTGTGTGTGTGTGTGTGTGTGTGTGTGTGTGTGTGTGTGTGTGTGTGTGTGTGTGTGTGTGTGTGTGTGTGGGTGGGTGGGTGGGTGGGTGGGTGGGTGTGGGTGGGTGGGTGGGTGGGTGGAAAGGGAGCTCATAGGTCCACCCCCAATTGTGCAACACACTCAGCTCGTGGCCTGCGTCTCAGTGAATCAGAAGAATAACAGCCCCCACTTCCAGTATGTTCTCTATCCTGTGATGGAAGACAGGTTAATAAGGGAGCCTGGCCCAGGTTAGCGGAGCCTGGCCCAGGTTAAGGGAGCCTGGCCCAGGTTATTGCAGCCTGGCCCAGGTTAACAGTGCCTGGCCCAGGTTAAGGGAGCCTGGCCCAGGTTAAGGGAGCCTGGTCCAGGTTAACGGAGCCTGGCCCAGGTTAAGGGAGCCTGGTCCAGGTTAACTGAGCCTGGCCCAGGTTAAGGGAGCCTGGCCCAGGTTAACGGAGCCTGGCCCAGGTTAAGGGAGCCTGGCCCAGGTTAACGGAGCCTGTCCCAGGTTAAGGGAGCCTGGCCCAGGTTAACGGAGCCTGGCCCAGGTTAAGGGATCCTGGCACGATCAGTACTGACTCCTTGTTTAGGAACATCCCGGTCCCGTAGCTTGTTTATCGTGTTTTCGGTGGCTTGTGTTTGTTAGTTTGTTTGTTTGTTCGTCTGCTTATGCAAATACTACCTTTGGCGCAGATCTGAATCACGGGGCAAGTCCACGAGCACGTGGGCCCATTCACGAGCACGGCGGCCCATTCACCTCCATTCCTTTTTTAGACCAGGTTTACCTTAAAAACTACAGTACCTGTACCAAACTGATTTTCCTGACTTGGTGGAAGGGTGTAGCATGGACCAATATAGAACCCATTCAATTTTGGAGCGGATCTGAACCACGGGGCGGGTCCACGAGCCATGTCCTGGTTTGTCCATTCACCTCCATTCATTTTTTAGACCAGATTTACACTAAAACTACCAGACTGCTTTTCATGACTCGGTGGAGGAGTGTAGCATGGGTCAACTTAGAACCCATTACATTTTGGAGCAGATCCAAATCACAGGGCGGGTCCACGACCTGCCCAAACATGGCTGTCCATTCACCTCCATTCATTTTTTGGACTTGGGGAGAGAAAAAATTCCCCCCATTCATTGTCAATAGGAGGAATTGAAACGGCCATATCTGGACATGGGAAAGTCACAGAGACACAGGGTTTGGACGGGCATAGAGCTCTGACCTAACGAATGCAGCAACACCAAACCTGTCCTGCTCACAGGCACGTACGCGCACACAGAGTCATGACGAGCTTTCATGGACGGAGGTATGTGCTCTAGTGTTGCACGGTGTATCGATACTAGAAAAGTACCGCGATACTCTGTCGTCAAAAACGGTACAATACCCAACTTTAAAGTATCGATACTTTAAGAAAGACAGTGTTTTAATAAGAGCCGTATATATTGAGTTGCGTTCATGCGACAGTGAAGCCGTGTTTGTTTGTAGGCTATAGCCATGGATGTATTATCTGCTTCTGTCTCCCAAGATCCCCGAGTCGCAGGGCAGTATGTGTGTGTGTGGGTGTGCGCACGCTCTCTCTCTCTCTCCTTGCTCTCTCACTCTGCAGCGAGCAGCGCAACAGTTTTTTTCCCCCTCATATGCTAAAGGACGAGAGGACGGTAGCTAACCTGAGATGGCTAAAAGTACAAATGTTGACCGTCCATGTCGATAAAGCTGATGCGCGCAGCAAAATCTGGCATTATATTGCTTACAGAGCCGACAGTGAGGGCAAGCCCACGGACATTACAAAGCCCATCTGTAAAGGATGCTACAAATCTATACAAACCAAGGGAGCCAATACGACCAACCTGGCAAAGCATCTTGCAGACAGACATGCCGACTTACACAAACAATTCAAAGAGTGACAGGTTAGCGAATGTGATAGAAGATAAGACACACACAGCAGCAACACCAGTACTGTAACGGAATACAACCAAAGGATATTAAGCCTACCTTATGTTTGAATGTATGCCATTTATTGCACCAGATGATAGCTAGAGAAGCTAATTTTCATCCGTAGCATGATACTTTTAGCTAGCATAGCTGCAGCCTGGCTGCAAGCCTAACTCTCTGCCTAGCGCACGTGTGACAAAAAAAGACCTGCTCCGACCTCCTAGAGCGAGAGAACTGTTAACCGTGAGACAATTAGGCTATCTCTTCTGATAATTTAGAATAGCAAAAATGCTTCAATAGGCCTGGGTTAATTAATAATAATAATAATAATAAGTTTTTCAAGTTCTTCTGATTATCTCACAGTTTGCAACAACATAGGCATAATTAATTGATTTCTCCCCACACAGACAAACAAACAGAAGCCAGCACAATCCCAAACCACCCAGTCGATGCAGCCTTCCCTTCCAGCTGTGTTTGAAAGCTACAGGAAATATGATAAAGACTCAAAAGATGCAAAAAGACGAACAGAGCACAAAAAAAGTTGTGTGTTCCATGTCATCTATTATTCCATTACTTTTCCTTATGTTTTAGATTTTCGCCGTGGTATCGTTTCGGTATCGGTATCGAGATATTTTGGGCAGGTATCGTATCGAAGTCATAATTTTGATATCGTGACAACACTAATGTGGTCTCTGAGCACCATTACTAGTCACTTATATTTTTTCATGTTAAAGCATTTTTAGAAACGTTCTCTTACACTCACTCCTCCCCACTGATACACTCGAGCCTACACACACACACACACACACACACACTCTCTCTCTCTCTCTCTCTCTCTCTCTCTCTCTCTCTCTCTCTCTCCTCTCTCTCTCTCTCTCTCTCTCTCACACACACTCTCTCTCTCCCTCTCTCTCTGTCTCTCTCCCTCTCTCTCTCTCTCTCTCTCTCTCTCTCTCACACACACTCTCTCTCGCCCTCTCTCTCTGTCTCTCTCCCTCTCACACACCATACACACCCCTCAGTGTGACAGGAAGGCTGGCTGTAACCGATGATCATTGGGGCAGAACAGGGCAGAACGGGGCAGAACAGACCAGAACAGACCAGAACGGGGAAGAACAGAGCAGAACGGGGCAAAACGGGCCAGAACAGAGCAGAACGGGGCAGAACAGGGCAGAACGGGGCAGAACGGGGTAAACATGCCACCCCCTCCTCTCATTCATAAACCCTGGAGATAGACACCATTCACTGCTGCTGGGTACCCCCCCCCCCTCCCTCTGCCTCTCCCCCCTCCCCGTCCTCCCTAATTGAGCACTCAACCCCCACAACCGGCCCGGCTGTGTTTGACAATTCTGGGCCTGAGGAATGTGCCGGAAATTCCAACAGCTTCAGCAGGATTCTTCAAGGCCGCCACACACGTACTACACACACACACACCCTCCCAGAGACTCACACACACAAACTCCCAGAGACACACACACACACTCTTGCTCACGTGTATGCACACGCACAAGACAAAGCACTATAGATTAACGTTATGTTTGTGTGTGTCTGTGTGTGTGTGTTAGGAATGGGAATTTCGACTAATTTTAAAACCGAGTAACCAAACCTGATCCTACTCGAGTAACCGATTACTCAAAAAAAGATACCGTCCAGACAGAGCGCATTTAACCCCGGCCCCTCGGAGGGGAAAATGTTTTTTTCCGCCGTCATTACCGTGGCGGTGCTTTCATGTCTCTTCCGTGTCCTTGCAAATAAACATCTTTAAAAGCTGATGTGTGGTTGGATGCATTACTTACCATCAGATTGAATAACCCACAACCAAGTTTTCATGAAGCTATCGGAATCGAAAAACGCAGCCTTTTAATGTGGAGCTGCCCTGCTCATAGCCTATTAAGCCTATCGTTAGGCTACTCTGAAAACTCTAAGCCTACAATATGCAACCAGACCTCTAATTTACTAATCAAAATTAAGTATTAAACCAAGCCTTTACTGCCGATGCCGGATAACAAGTGAATGAGTTTTTAGCGTTTTCTAAAAAGCAGAAGAACCGCGACACTCACTGCCTATCGGCGTCAAATCTTCATCACAGAAATGTCCATGCAAAACTAAATAGATTTATTGAACAATAGGCCTATTCATTCAATATTTATTTATAGCAGGCTGGAAAACTATAGGAGTAGGCTATACACACATGGGCCTGTGCTGGTACTCGCTGTCTTTTTCAGCACCACCTCAGGGCTCATTACCATACATGATTAGCCTACCGCTAAATGATGGGAGTGCTGCATGGAGCCAGAGTACAAAGTCCACTCACACCACTACCTACTATGCACAGGATGCAGATTAACAAAACCAGAGACCCGGCAAAATCAGAGACCTGGTACCAGCGTTTAATTGCCAAAACAAAACAAATGAAGTGGCATATATAGGCTATACTCATAGGCTACCTACGCTGTAACAGGTTTGAAAGTCCGAGGCACGATCCATAAAATGCTTTAACACTAAAACCATGGTGTAGTTTGATCCGAAAATGCTTAACAGTACGGAAAACCGAACCATGGACATCTAGCATTAGCAAGCCCATGGGCTAATTATTGCTAGTTTTCGTGACCACGTAACTTTGCACCCAAGAACTGTGTCCATGTAAATAAATATAGCTTTTAAAACGTAACCAGTTAGCTGGCTAGACAGTAGTCAACTAATAATCAGTCATCACTACCCCTGACAACTGGCTGCATTTATTATTCTCACGATTGGTGCACTTTCAGATATTCCGTTTAATAGCCAGGCAGGGGGGTCCCCTGGGATCCCCAGACAGCTGACGAGTCATGCCCTATCTAATATCTGATCATTGGTTGCCTGAAAGAGCCGCAGTGACGTTGGCAGCGCCTTTCTGAAAAGTTGAGATGGCAATGTTTTCAAAAAGCCGGAGCGCTCGAAAAAAGACTCTGTATGTACAGCACTTTCCTCCAGGCAGCCGCCAACGCTCTATCCTCTTTGGTAACAATTGAAAAAGGGCACAGGCGCTCACAAATGCGCGCTTTCACGGCCAAACATGCCATATTGTATAGCCTTTAGATTAACCGAGTAGTGTTTATTTCCCGACTAGCAGATCGCCTACTTGGGTACTCGAGTACTCGGTTAACCATGCACATCCCTAGTGTGTGCGTGTGCGCGTGCGCGTGCGTGCTGCGTGTGTGTGGTTAAAGGACCGGGACTGTATTGCCGAGTCGAGGAAGTGATAAAAAGACATCCCACTTCCTCCTCCCACGTCAGCGTCCTGTTTTCACTGCGGTCCTCAGAGCTGGAGAGTGTTGTTTGTGTGAGTGTGCGTGCCTGAACTCGTGTGTGTGTGCACTCGGCCGTCAATGTGTGTTTGTGTATTTTTGTTTGCAGTAGTTTATTTTAATCATGTGTTTATCAGCCTGGAATCTAGACTTGGCTCTGCTCTAGGATCGTTGACGCTGAGCGTCATGTTGCAGTATCCGAGTGTGTGTGTGTGTGCGCGCGCGCGTGTGTGTGTGTGTGTGTGTGTGTGTGTGTGTGTGTGTGTGTGTGCGCGCGCGCGTGTGTGTGTGCGCGTGCGTGTGTATGTGTGTGTGTGCACCCTAGTGCTGAGGTGGCTGGCGTGTGAGTGTGACGGCGCCGGAGCCGGGATGTTAACTGTCGACACCACGGGGGCCAGCAGGCGGCCAATGGCTGCGCTCCACAGACAGGAAGTGATGCGCTCGCGGTGGAAGTGATTCATGACCTCAGCATGCCACAGATGAGCCGTCCAGATGTGCTGCTGCTCTCTCCTCCTCACCACTCCACCTCTCTCTTTGTTAGGATTCTCCACTCCTCCCTCTCATACTCTCTATCTCCCCCTCTCTCTCCCTCTCATACTCTCCCTCTCATACTCTCTCTCTCTCCCCCTCTCTCTCCCCCCTCTCTCTCCTCTCTCTCTCCTCTCTCTCTCCCCCTCTCTCTCTCTCTATCTCCCCCCCTCTCTCTCTCTCCCCCTCTCTCTCTCTCCTTCTCTCTCTCTCTATCTCTCTCCCTCTCCCTCTCTCTCTCCTTCTCTCTCTCTCTCCCTCTCTCTCTCTGGCTGTCTCTCAAATTCTCTCTATATAGAGTATCTTGCAGACTATATAACAGACATTGCCATGTACAGTACCTTGCACCGACTATATACAGTAATAGGCTCTGCACCAGCTCCACTACTTCCTGAAAGTCACTTGGCATCTTTATTTCCTGTCCTATATGATTGGATTAAGTGATTAATCAGGTGTGAGGCAGACCCAGTGCACACCTGATTAATCACTTAATCCAATCATATAGGACAGGAAATAAAGAAGCCAAGTGACTTTCAGGAAGTAGAGAAGCTGGTGCACAGAGCCTATAGACTGTATACTTTAATAGACAATAGACATGTACCTTGTACCGACTATATAATATACTATATAATAGACAAGGCAATGTAAACACATTGCTTTATATGCAAGCCTCATCTAGCTGTGTCCCTCTGTGCCTCAGCCTGGTTACGCCCCCTGGTGTCCACCCACGGTGCTGACCAGCCCTGCCCTACCCCCCCAGCACTTTCCCAATCGAACCTGCGATTACAGCAACATCAGCCCACGTCATCCTGTAGCATATACATTCTGAACAAGGGAATTAGCATATACATTCTTAATGATTGAATTAGCATATACATTCTTAACGAGTGAATTAGCATATACATTCTTAACGAGTGAATTAGCATGTACATTCTTAACGAGTGTGAGTGATCGTGACCCTCACATCAACATTGGCAGCGGTGGAGGTTCCGATGGTCAGACTCAGCGGTGGAGGTTAGAGTTCAGACTCAGCGGTGGAGGTTAGAGGTCAGACTCAGCGGTGGAGGTTAGAGGTCAGACTTAGCGGTGGAGGTTGAGATGGTCAGACTCTCTGACCGTGACTCGGGCTGATGAGCTAATGGCTGTCGTCTCTAGCAGACGTCTCCAGCCTGATGTGGACGAGCTGTTCAGTCTCACTGGACCACGGCGGAGGGGAGCTTCTCTCAGCCAGACATGCAGGAGACGGGCTTGGGTCAGTCAGTCAGTCAGTCAGTCAGTTAGTCCCAGTCCAGCTGGTATACTGGCGCTGCACCGTACGGGACCAGGAAGGCCTACTCCTGATGATGCTCCTCCTGACCATGCTCCTCCTGACCATGCTCCTCCTGATGATGCTCCTCCTGACCATGCTCCTCCTGATGATGCTCCTCCTGACCATGCTCCTCCGGACCATGCTCCTCCTGATGATGCTCCTCCAGACCATGCTCCTCCAGACCATGCTCCTCCTGACCATGCTCCTCAAGACCATGCTCCTCCTGATGATGCTCCTCCAGACCATGCTCCTCCTGACCATGCTCCTCCTGACCATGCTCCTCCAGATGATGCTCCTCCTGATGATGCTCCTCCAGATGGCCGAGGGGAGCGTTTGAAACGCAGGGGGAGACAGGCCAGGGGGAGACAGGCCAGGGGGAGACAGGCAGGGGGAGACAGGCCAGGGGGGAGACGGGCAGGGAGAGACAGGCAGGGGGGAGACAAGCAGGGGGGAGACAGGCCAGGGGGGAGACAGGCCAGGGGGGAGACAGGCAGGGGGGAGACAGGCAGGGGGGAGACAGGCAGGGAGAGACAGGCAGGGGAGAGACAGGCCAGGGGGAGACAGGCAGGGGGGAGACAGGCAGGGGGAGACAGGCCAGGTGGGTGCAGAGAGGGGTGATAAACCTAAAATCACGGCCTGGGAAGGTGTTAATAACGAATGTTGGCATGACACACTAGCGTAGCCGCGAGGGTGGGAACAGAATCAGCCTGAGGGGCGGAGCTACAGTGTGATATCCTCCCTGAGGGGGCGGAGCTACAGTGTGATATACTCCCTGAGGGGGCGGAGCTACAGTGTGATATCCTCCCTGTGTTCACTCTGGTTATATTGAGCAAACTGTGGCTCAGAACAGACTCATAAACCGCCGGTTGAGGGTCGTAGCCGTCGTCTGATTGGCCGGTGGGGTGAGGAGCAGAGCAAACAGGGTGTCTGGGGGAGGGGAACCAGAGAACGCCTGCTTTTACAATTATCTGCTGTTGTTTTATTTATAGTGCAATTTTAGGCAGACAGAATTACAGCTAATGAATCCAGACTGTTCTCCCTCCTCCAGGAAACAGACACGGAGGGAGGGGGGGGGGAGGAGAAGGAGGGGAGGAGGAGAGAGTTTTTTGGACGTAGGCGAACCCCTTCTGTTTACCAGACGTGGAGGAGAAGAGAACCACGAGCAGCGGAAGGACTATTTTCTCTCTGCTCTTCCGTTCTCCGGGTGTGGCTGGACACACTTCTAGTGTTGCACAACCTTCCTCTCTCTCTCTTTATCCCTGGTTTAATCTGTGTGTGTATGTGTGTGTGTGTGTGTGTGTGTGTGTGTGTGTGTGTGTGTGTGTGTGTGTGTGTGTGTGTGTGTGTGTATGTGTGTGTGTGTTTTGCGTGTGTGTGTGTGTGGGGGGTGCAGCTGGAAGCGTTTAAGCAGACCTCTGTGTTCAAATTAAGAGCACCTTTGGGAATGTGGCCCCTGATTCCCGTAAACCTCAGAGCCGCTGGTGCACAATGGCCAAGTTTCCCTAGTGGAAATCTACCTCTCTCTCTCTCTCTCTCTCTCTCTCTCTCTCTGTGTCTCTCTCTCTCTCTCTCTCTCTCTGTGTCTCTCTCTCTCTCTCTCTCTGTCTCTCTCTCTCTCTCTCTCTCTCTCTCAGTCGCTCTCTCTCTCTCTCTCTCTCTCTCTCTCTCCATCTTTTTTTTCCGTTGTACAAACATATTCAGAATGTCCTCCAGTCTGTCCCCTCTATCCTCCAGTCTGTCCTCTCTGTCCTCCAGTCCTCTATCCTCCAGTCTGTCCCCTCTGTCCTCCAGTCTGTCCCCTCTGTCCTCCAGTCCTCTATCCTCCAGTCTGTCCCCTCTATCCTCCAGTCTGTCCTCTCTGTCCTCCAGTCCTCTATCCTCCAGTCTGTCCCCTCTGTCCTCCAGTTCTCTATCCTCCAGTCTGTCCCCTCTGTCCTCCAGTCTGTCCCCTCTGTCCTCCAGTCCTCTATCCTCCAGTCTGTCCCCTCTGTCCCCCAGTCCTCTGTCCTCCAGTCTGTCCCCTCTGTCCTCCAGTCCTCTGTCCTCCAGTCTGTCCCCTCTGTCCCCCAGTCCTCTGTCCTCCAGTCTGTCCCCTCTGTCCTCCAGTCTGTCCTCTCTGTCCCCCAGTCCTCTGTCCTCCAGTCTGTCCCCTCTGTCCTCCAGTCTGTCCCCTCTGTCCCCCAGTCTGTCCCCTCTGTCCTCCAGTCTGTCCTCTCTGTCCCCCAGTCCTCTGGCCAGTGAATCCATTCAAAAAGTTATTGTCAGGTTTTTCTTGTCTTTCGTGTTTTAAAGATAAATGAAAGCTGCCTTTGAATTCCAGTGTGATTTAGGGGCCATGAGCTGGTGAGCTCTCCCTCTGCTCTCCCAGGCTGGGGAATGTGCCTGGTCATCCCCCCCTCTTCCTGGTTCTAGAGCGCTCCACCCTAGCCCCCCTAAATCAGCAGGGAGACCCCGTAACCCCGACGCACACGCCAGAGAGGACCGCCGTCGTCTCCGCAGTAGGGTCAGGACTTCAGCCCTATATCAGAGGCACGTGTGTGTGTGTGGGTGCGTGTGTGTGTGCCTTATGGGGGGTGAAAGGTGCCATTTCTTACCGCACGGAGCGAACTGAGCTGCATACGGAGCTGACAAACGTACGCCACGTACGTGAGTGAAATCGATTCGACTCCCATTGTATTTGATAGGAGGACTGACTCACAACGTTTTGTCCTAGCGACGGCGGCGGCCTGAAGTAAGTCAGCAATGTGTGCATTGGTCGCGGCATTCGCGTGGCTCACGTTAGCTCACGTAATTATGGCCCTTGTGGATTTGCTAACTGAGAAGACAAACCTGACGAACGTCGCTACTTGCCCATGCGTGGTATTGCGAACGTAGCTAACGTCGCTACTTGTCCACGAGTGGTATTGAGGAACGTCGCAGTCACCATCATAAGGTTACTTAAGCTGCTAGTTGTCTTGTTAGCTCTGATATAGCTAGCCAGCCTCTGTCCAGTGAGATCAGTGATATGACAACTTAACGTTAGATTATTGAGCCTCAATAATAGCAGGCTACTATCAGATAACCTGGTTAATATATGTTATTATTCCTACTATTGTGCTTACTGTGTGTTGCTGACTATTATGTTATATGTTTATGTGATAAATTATGTTATATTATTATTGCCACCGTCATTTGGCTTAGCTAATGTTCTCCAGCCACGCCAAGTGCTGTGATAGTAGCTAACTCACTGGTGTTGTATTTATTTACATTGTCCCTGCATCCTGTCTAATATGTCTCCATCTGTGTTATGCACCATGGGTCGAAAGAAAATTCGTACTACATTGTGAAGTAGGCTCCTTGGCAAAATAAATGTTTTTTGATCCTGATAGCCCAGTAGGCCAGTAAGCTTTCTGTCAGCCTCTTATGTCATAACCTGGCTCATAGGGAATAATATAGTAGAAAAGTCATTGATTCAAGTTAAGAATCAGATTTTTTTAACTAGTAACCTATACAAAATAAACAATAAGTAAAAATATCAAAAATGCCTGCCACAAAACCAAAGGCCAACAAGTGTATTGTTCAATATGACTACTTGTCAACCATAGGGCTGTCACGGTTAGGAATTATCCTGAGCGTTCAAATTGATAGATTTCAACCGCGGTCTGCGGTTTTACCGCTGTTTTTTATTATTATTTAGTTTTACACTACATTTTATCTATATCCTATGTGTGAAGCCTAGTTGTGGCCTACATTATTCGTTTTTATCTAACGAAATACATTAAATAAATGAGGGTACAGGAATGCAATGGTGCGCGCAGCACACAAACAGGCAAATCATTCGACATAGTAAAATAATAACAACAACAATAACAATTAGGCTACAGATATAAAGGGACCTAAAGGGCAACGGCAATGTTTGCTGTGCACTAAAGTAAGCTTAGGCTAGGCATAACACGTTATACATACTGTATATTTCAAATGTTTAGTGCCGTGCATTTATTAATCGGATAGCCTTTGTCTATAGGCGTATTTGACAGTCTGGAAAAAGCCCTGATAGCCTACCAAAATGAAAAGAAAATCCTTAGTGGCCGCTGTTGTCTGTATTTTGTTATTGTATTTTGTGGCCTGTGTGTAGTTGTAGCCATACCTATTATTCCTACAATGAAGTATTCTACACCACCACCATTTAAGATTTAATCTCTGGTCTGAATGGGTAGGCTATGTATGGAAACATACTTTTTGGCGCGATCAGCTACAGCTTTCTAATCCAACTTGAACTTGTCTTTTTACAGTTTACTGAGTCTTTGTACAATAAATCCATAATGATATGATTTTATTTGTGAAATCACATTTTCATGATGATAATAGTCCTTGTTTACAGGCTAATGTTTGGCTATCCGCCTTATTACCTGCCCAATGTAGTAGCCTAGTAGAATTGCTATAACATCTCATTTCTAGATCTAGGCTATACAGTAACACTAGGCCACCATTTCCATTTGAAATTGATTAACTTATTTTGAATATCATTCTCGTTCTGCTCCGCGCAATGCGTTCCTTCGACTTCGTGGACGTAGTCCTAAACTATAAGAATCTCCATTTACTAGTCGATACATTTTTACAATGATTAGGCTAGACATATTTTCTATCTCAGTCGACGGCTGAATATTTATTTGACAGCCCTTGGAAAGACCCATAGAACATAGGCCTAAAATGAAAAAACCTTAGTGACCGCGGTAGATGCGGTCATCTGTAAAGCGCCGCAGTCTGCTTCACAGGACCGCGGTTGTGCGGTTAACTGCAAACTTATTCCAGTAAAGTTCCTTAAATGTATTTAGTTGTTTGTGTGGTCTACCACCAACTCCCCTCCCATCATGTGTCTCAGCTCCCTCGTTATCCTCCCACAGCCGGCCTGCATTCCCCTGTCACAGTATTAACATGATGATTCACTACGGCTCCTCTACTGTTCAACCAGTGTCCTAATATTGTATCTCTTCTCTGAGCAGGTCACAACACTTGTGAGAGTAGAAGATTAGAGAGGAATATGTAGCAGTGTAAGCAAGCTGGCACTCAAGACTCAGCTGCCAGGGTTCTCACTCACACCAAGCCCTGGCAGCACATCCCCCCACCCTCATCCACCGGCTTCTGATCAACTCCCGCATCGCCTACAAGCTCCTCCAGCTGACCTACAAATCCCTCTATGCCCTTGCCCCCCATTACCTGTGGTACCTGACCTTCTCCATCATCATACCCCAACCCAGAATCTGCGGTCCTCAGGCTTGGGTCTGCTCTCCACCCCCCGGCCTGCAAACATTTGGGGACAGAGCCTTTGATGCGGCAGCCCCCTCCCACTGGAACTTTCTGCTCACAGAGATATGCATCACCCCAACCCTGTACCTTCAGTCAGGCTATATTTTTAGATGTCAGGTTTGCCGCGTGAGACCACACGTCTGATACTCTCCCTGCTCATACTCCGTCCCTTTTGCACTAATTATACATGACGGCTGACTGTACATAGGCTTACGCTGCACACACCTATAACACTACACACATTGTGTATATGAAAACATCACACACTTCAACACACTGTACTCATACTGTTCTTAGAATAGAATGTTTATTAGACATGTGAAATAAGTACAGATACATTACTGGAATCACTTATCCTCACAGTATGTTATCAGTACTAATCCGTTCCTCATTACAGTCCTAAGTACTCAGCTAGACATTTAAAGGTTCCCAAACTGCCAATTTTCTATCTGTAGTCTAGCAGTCTATCAGTATCAATCTCTTCTATATAATCCATCTGATCCTCGATAAGTGTGTTTTTTTCTAGAATATTTGCAGTGCATTTAAATAACATTCAAGTATACAGTTTCACAGAGTCAGTAGTTGTCTATTGTATACGCAATAGGTATTTTGTTATTTACTATCATATAGGCAATATTTTCAATTGTTCAAGTCCTGTCAGGTGTTTGTTCAATTGTTGGAGTGTACAGTAGTGCAGTCATTTGTTGTCTATTGACAAGATGCTGAAAGAGTCAACTGAGCAGTTGTAGGATGGAGAGCTTCTGTCTCTGGCAAGATGTGTGAACATGTGGTAGCTATACTCATGGCACACCATTTTGTATATTGTATTTTGCACTGTCCTGTGTTCCCACTATACTGTCTACTTCTAGCAACCTGTAAATGTTGTCTCTATCAGTTAACCAAAGCAAATTCCTAAAACCGATTATGATGCAGTGTTGCACGCTAACCGCCAGGAGGCAGTGTTGAGCAAGCAACCTCTAGCGGCCACAATCCGCCTGCTGCCATCGTTGTCCATGGATAAATAAATGCCTCAATTAAATATCTTAAGCGAAATTAAATCTAAACCATGTGTAGCTAATTATAGGCCTATAACACCACTTTATTGACTTTAGTGTTTCTTGAATTTAGAACTTGCACTAGAAACGATTAGTCAGTGCTTAGCGCGTTTGCCTATCAACTGGCAAGGCCACATAAAGATGCTATTAAATTATCTATTTTCCTGTCTCAATGAAGACAATATTTGTTACTGATCCACTTTTGAGCAAGCATAGTCACATATGCAACTGGCTGGTGAGACAAAGAATCTGAACCGCATTAAAATCAATTAGTTAAAACGTGGTTTATGTGTGAACACTACGTGCAACTATTTTCCTTCGCCATAAATGCTCTTTTTCGTGGATGGCTTCTTGCATGCAATTCCATAAAATATTGAGTACGTTTATTTAAAAAGTCTACAATCAATCCAGGAAATGCTTTAGACAATGCAACAGTTTTTGCACAGGTCATCCAGCCATAGACACGAGACCAACCCAGTATGCACTCATCGTCAAAAACGTTTAGCTGACATCAAGCCAAACCAATTGAAATAAGATATGTTATTATTAGGTTATTACGTTAGTATGCCTTTTTTGAATAATTTGGACTATAGCAAAAGCAGAATGTAATTTAGGCTACACCCAAGATTAGACCTCACTATTTGCTGATACATGCTTTACCTCTCGGCCACGACCCCAACACAATGTTTGGGGTTTACAGATCGGATCTTAAACCTTCTGATCGGCTCGCAGACCCATGCGTAGCCCCGATCATATCAAACATGATTGATATCCAGACTATTGTGTCACCAGGTGTAGGCTACTTTAGAAGAGACAAGTGGTCTTTTACCGAGTTGCTTCTTCCTCGAACAGGATAGGCTATATCCTGTAGTATGTGCGCGTTCTTTCATCCGTCATCTTCAAAACTTGTATTTGGTGCTTAATTGTTTGATATTCGCAAGATTAACTGTTAAGTTTCTCCTTACATGCGTGATGCAACGCCAAATAGTTTTTATAGCTGTTTTCCACCTAAAAAATAGTACAGGAACCATCCAGACCGAAATCGCTTTTCCATAATTATCCAGAACTGTGAATAGAACGCTCAAAGCAATGGTTGCTATGGTTATGAAAAAGCACACTTATGCCAGGGTATATGGTGCGTTCGTTTATAACTGGGAGGTGGCAAATTGCGACTTGCTACTAGGAATGATTAAATAAAACGCCGCATGAACTCGCACTTCCTCGTCGCAAATTCGGATATGTTTCTCAGCCCCCAGTTGCCGGCTGATGTCAATATCATATCATCATCATATCATTCGCTATAGCTCGAATGCACACAGGTCGGAGGTAGGTATTTTGCCACTTTTGACTTGCCACGTCCGACCACAAACGAATGCACCATTAAACAGCAACTACAGAAATGTAGGTTAGCCTACAGGGATGCAATACATTAACTAGCAAAAAAGGAACTACTGGTCTCGCCGTCTCACTTGTAAAGTCGGGACGTAGGCTAATAATCTTAAATATCAAACATGTTTGATATTATCGGGGCCGGTGTTAAAACGCCAATGGTTCCACAGTCTGGATGCGAACCTGACCGCACTCAGTGTAGGGTTAGTTAGGGCTACAATAATACGATTTTTTGAATCAGACAGTCTACACATAGGCTACATCTGTACATTAGGTTCCGTAACACAGCAGCACAGGTGGGTACACAGACACTCACACGCGCACATGTAGGCCTACACATATGCGCTAAGCCGTTTAGGCCTATAATGAAATAGCCTATTAATAGAATTGTGAATAAATGACTTGAGCATTTATGTTACACAGGCAGCAGGCTAACATAAACGTTGAAATTATTGCATTCTATAGATGTTGCCAGACAGATGAGCCACAAGCTGCAACAACCTTGACAAGCAAATTGAGTGACATAGCCTACAGACAAATCAGTGTTGAATGCAGAGGCTCATTGTTTGTGTAGGCTATTTGTTGGGTTAATCAGCCCGACAGTCTGATTTCTATAGCCTAACTCTTATCATATTAAATGTTATGTTGGAATATGCTGGGTGCGTAAGCTTTTCTTGATTCAATAGATGACTAGATTTACAAAATTTCTGAGAGAGTCATGCTCTCAGTAGGTTAGAATAACTGGGACAAGTAGGTATGGAATGTTGAAAACCGGGACATTGAAGTGTTTTAAATTTGTCGGGAGACCGAAAACCCTTGATACCACGACGAACTGGGACGTCTCGTCACCCTGCAGTAGCCTATCCACACACAATAGCCAACTTTGGGTATTTGCATTTTAACCTCTATTTTATCATTGATATAAGGGTCGTTTGGAAAAGGTGAAGTTAAGATTTTATTTCAGAGACAAATGTCTTTTTTCTTTTCATGTCGGATAAAGACTGGTTGAAACACCGTTCTTGCCCGTTCACTAGTACTACTCGCTATGTAGGCAGGGGCGGGGATCCTGGGGGGGTCAGGGGGGACATGTCCCCCGCAATATTTGAGATCATTAAAATTGTCCCCCCCCCCCCAATATTTAGATTGGGTAGTGGCATTCAAATGACCATACAGCCGCGTAAGAAGATGTCCTCTCAAAAACATACTCTTGCAAAATTTCAATGTAGCCTAAATGTCCCCCACCCAAAGTTGGATACAGATCCCCGCCACAGCGCCACTGCATGTAGGCATCAGTCCATTGTGTTGGATCGCTACTGTGCTTAATTGCGCTGGATTGGTTTGTAACAAAGTGTCGCTCATCACTGTAGAGGCGACTGGAATGCGAAGTCAATTAGCCTGCCCTGACAATTGGCTTATGATGCTTATGCTTGAAGTCGTGAGGTGGGAGGTATAGTGGTGGAGAATGACGCCACCCGCGAGGTAACCGAGTTCCAGTAGACACTAGCCTACAAGAACAACTCTGAACAAAGAATGGCAGTCAGGTTATGATTAGTCATTGGTAGGTCCATGATTTATACAGCAGGCCATTGTGGGTAGACTCTCCCCTTCTGTCTTTTTAACCGGAAAACATAGCATTTATGCGTTAAGGTCTCCGGACACTATTTACTCCACATATAGTACCGTATTAATAGAGCCTAACAAATTGGATATGAATAGCCTCATTATTAATTTTACTAGGCTAAATTGAATAATTTATCGTATAAATAAATGACCTGCCATTGTTTTCAAAATAAAACATTTTAAAAGCAAAATTGATAACATCAGCTGTATGGTAGCCAAGAAGATAACTAGCAGGTTACCTACCTATGGTGATCAGAGTCTAATAGCCACGTTGACTGACGGCGACGACGTGTTTACTCAGCTAGGGAATAGCACAAGTGCTCAGGGGCCTCATTTATCAAAGAGCGTGTAAATTCAGGTGTAAAAGAGGGCGTACGACGAAAACGCGGAAAATGCACAATGTAGCGTACGACGAGAATATTTACACGCTTTTCGGATCTATCAAAAATGTCGTATGCCCTTTTCTGCACGGTAAATCCGAGACGGGCGGAGAATAGAGTGTACGCGCACGCGCCCCGTGTTCCGCCCTCTCCACGCCCAAATTCAACCATATATGGTCAAAACTATGACAGCGAACAACGGGGATTCCCCGGAAGGAACCGACATAATATAGCGTGGAGCAATTAGGACAGACGAGACGTTTATGGAAAAACGCGGAAAGAAGAGAAACTTTTCGGAGACGGAGGTGCATGTGCTTGTTGGTGAGGTCCACGCGAGGAAAGAAAATCATCTTCGGAAGGTAAGCTATTTGTACGAGCCTACATTTGAAAGTGTTGGAAAGCAAACATTCCACACATTCTGTGGTAGGCTATGATTGATTCAGGACCAAAAACAGGGAACGATAACACAGATGACCACTTCATAATGTTAGACCACATTATTAAGACTCTCATCTAAATCACCCGGTAAATCACACTTAAGCATTTATTTGGCTGCCAACAGAAAAACATATCAAATGAATATGGCTGCACAATGAAATGTTTAATGCATAATCAAGTTCACAGACAAACTCAAAGAAAATGATTGAAATTGTTTCTCCAGACTCTGACGTGGGGTGGGACTCAGAGGAGAGGGAGTCTGCAGTGGTCCTGGACCTGACGGTCGTGCCCCCGCGAGTTGTACCCTCCACCTCCAGCGCGCCGGCCTCCACCTTCTTATCAGCTTTGAATATATATCTTGGCAAACATAACACGGGATGATGTACAAGGAGGGGACAGATACCTAGTGAAAGTACTATTGGTTGCTAGTAAAAAGATAATAACGAGGGCTTGGTATAAGGTGGAACGCCCAACCAAGGAGCAGTGGCTGGGTGTTGTGGAGGAGATGTATGTTAGGGAGAGGTTCACGCATGCATTGAGGATGCAGGAAGGAAAGTTAGAAGGGAGATGGGATAAATGGATGGATTATAGAAGGAAATGTGATGATACCACTAATATTAAAATTGTCATATTTGAGTAAGAAAAAAAAGCTGCATGGATGGATGTACCCATAAGCTGTTATTGTAGGTTTTTATGTTTTATTGTATTGTCGTTGTATGGATGGAAAATGCTAATAAAGATTAAAAGTAAATAAGACAAAGAATATGTATCTTGGCTATGGACACACCAACAAGCCAGCCGTCACGCGCAGCGCCTGCCTCCAGTCTAGCCCCTATCCTGCTGTGCGCCAGGATGAATGAGTCATGCGTGGAGCCAGGCCACCGTGCCACTACACTTGTGATGAGCATGTCGGCGTCACATATGATTTGGGTATTTCTAGTGTGCACATTTTAGCGATTCACATAGACGTATTCATTCACTGATGGTGCC
>NC_140244.1:14139472-14141972 GCF_949987555.1 Borostomias antarcticus
AATCACAAGACGCATAGGCCTAGCCTATCGTAAAAAGCGTTGCGTTCTCATAGGCCTATATTAACTTAGATAATTATTAATTATGCTCAGGTCATAATGTCCGTTGAAAATAATTCCCTCTAAGCACAATTTGAATTGTATTAAAATAGGCTAAAATTAAATTTCAACATATTCTGATTCCTTCTAGGTCTGTATAAAAAAAAACATTTTTCTAATGTGTAGCCTATAGGCGATGAACAAAACAGCCACAATGTAGCCTGCTTAGCGAGCGAGAGGGCAGTCTACCATAAAGTGTATAACCATAATGTAATATATCTAGACTACATGCATTGTGGTATTTCTTTATATAGCCAATTGTTTCTCAATAAACAGTTATGTCATCCTCTGAGTCCGAATGTAGGCTAATAGACCGGCAGCTCTAAATGCCTTCCCAATCAATGAGACATGGTTGTAAAAATGATGTTTTATTGATGAAAAGGGTAAAACTGAAAAACATGGAGAGTCATTGCATTGATCGATGCAGTCCGCTACCAGCAAACACTGAAAATACAGGTCCTCCAGCGAACCTGGACTAGACTATTGTAACCCCCCCCCCCCCCCCCCCACAAATTATTTTATATTCAAATAAACTGGATGAACCGGTTTCCTAGCCCTGGATCGTGGGAGGGGGGTAGCCTGCGTTAGCGGGTGCTTGGCCATGACCGGCCATTGAATTCGCTAGTTTGATTGATAGATGGATGGATTAACGTCCAAAGTAGATTGCAAGTATTGTATAGGCCCATGTGTAAGAGATGAATGGTTGTAACCATGAACTCAACCAGAGGTAGGCCCTACTGTAGATTATCAGCATTATCACCAGTCTCAATTTATGTCTCAATTTATGTGTTGCCATTCATTTAAACCACCATCTCATCTAGACTACTTCTGTTGTTGCATTTTTACATTTATGCTTTCATGATTTTAGAGCGCAATAAACATTTTCCAGGATTCCAAAAAGTCCATCCATTCATCCAACTTTGTTCTGAGCACAGCGCAGGCTGGTAGCCTACTGTCAAGGCTGACGACTGATGCACTCCCTTAACACGTCTCGCATCCCCAGACCATCAAGAAAATTTCAATATGAAAGACCTTGGGATTCCAGGAGTCAAGGCCGTTTCAGACGGGGAGCGACATTCCGCCTGAGTTCTCGCTCGGAGCGGGGGACGCACGCGTCCTGCGCGCAGCGGGGAAAGCTGACTACAATTCAGCTCTTGTCGCGGGCGGGCGTGTGCAGCCTAGTTCCATATGACAACACTCCTCGGTCCAATTCCGTATAGTAGATCAGCCTGTGTACTTTCAACGAATGTATTATTAGACATAATATCATAATAATATATAAAGCCTTCAACGACCTCCTGCTGCCTGCCTGATGGTCTCAGGGCTAAAGAGACCGCGCGTCGTTTTCCTCACCCTATTGGCATGCTATCAATGAAAGAAAATACATTGTAAATAAACATGGTTTTAGGCTATTGTTTTTATGTAGGCCTATAGGTTAAGCTATTTGTGTTCATAAGGTAACGTCATTGTAAACGAAAGTAGCCTATAGCCTATAATCCAATTGACTGGAACCAGGGGGTTTGACAAAAGTTATGAGGCAAAATAATTTGTCTTGACTGCATTCAAGATGTATCTTTCACATTAAAACTACATACAAAGCTGGGAATGCTAAGAAAATTGCATATGTTTGCAAACTAAAACAAGTGAACACAATTTTACAATCGAAAATGCTTATGAGACCATTATTTTACTTATATGGGGCAAAAGTGGTTTCTCTTCCTGCTTCTGCCTAAGCCCTCCACAATACCACAACACAACGGTGTCATGTTTTACCGAAGGAGAAGTGAAGAAGACGGTAGCTAGCAGTAGCTAAAGCAGTTAGCTAATGTTAAGATCATTCCTCTAGCTGCTTTGCTGCTAATGCGAGTTCGTCTCCGTTCCTGCCCGAGAAACAGAAGTTGAACTAATAGCATCAAAATCAAAATAGCTACAGGAATCATCGTTGTAAAGTTAGCTATCTGCTTTTTAGCCACCGACAGCTACCGTTAATATTATGGAAGCTGCTGTCGTGAGCTTACTTGCTATCACGGTCTTGTGCAGCTTCACAGCCTGCTATTAGCAGACAGCACTAAAGTTGACAAAATCACACTTGCACATCATTAGAATTCCAAACATTTATATGGGATTTATCATTCAACTAAACATGGAACCTGATTACTACCTGATATTTCAACCTGCTGCCATCAGTGATCGGAGCGTCTGCTTGTTTGAGTCATGAATATCTTACGCAGTTACATTCCATGTAGTGTCCCAATACTGTTAAATCATTCCCCATGTAGTTCACTATGAGTCGCACTCAATACATCCATGGTAATAGGGAATAGGGAGTGAGTGAACCATTTCAAACACATCTCTGGTCAGCTCCGTTAGCCATCTTACTCGTCCTGATGCCATGTTCCATATG
>NC_140244.1:14146972-14151972 GCF_949987555.1 Borostomias antarcticus
GACGGGCCCGTCTGTCCACTCTCCCTCTGAGCAGTTTAAAGGGACCTCCTCAGCTGACAGTCGGCCTCCATAATCAATGTGTTGCGTCCAGCCGTGCTGTAGCTGGGTGGACAGCAGCATCGGCCACATTGATCCCGCTATCGACCCCCACCAAGAGCGTCCAGGGCTGGAGCAGAGCAGGACAGGGCTGGGGACGGGGCTGGGGACGGGGCTGGGGACAGGGGTGGGGACAGGGTGGACCGCGTCCAGCCGGGAATAAAACAGGCCTCTGAGCCGATTACCTCGGTCTACTGTCCACTCTGTCCCCCCAGTCATTCCTCTCCGCAGGGAATAACCCATAGAACCCCCCATAGAATCCCCCATAGAATCCCCCATAGAATCCCCCATAGAAACCCCCCTAGAATCCCCCATAGAAACCCCCATAGAACCCCCATAGAACCCCCCCTAGAATCCCCCATAGAATCCCCCATAGAAACCCCCATAGAGCCCCCCCTAGAATTCCCCATAGAATCCCCCATAGAACCCCCCATAGAATCCCCCATAGAATCCCCCATAGAACCCCCCCTAGAATCCCCCATAGAACCCCCCCCTAGAACCTCCCCTAGAATCCCCCATAGAATCCCCCCTAGAACCCCCCCTAGAATCCCCCATAGAATCCCCCCTAGAACCCCCCGTAGAATCCCCAATAGAACCCCCCCTAGAATCCCCCCTAGAATCCCCCCTAGAACCCCCCCTAGAATCCCCCATAGAACCCCCCCTAGAATCCCCCATAGAACTCCCCTAGAATCCCCCCTAGAATCCCCCATAGAACCCCCCCTAGAATCCCCCATAGAACCCCCCCTAGAATCCCCCCATAGAATCCCCCCATAGAATCCCCCATAGAATCCCCCCCATAGAATCCCCCATAGAACCCCCCATAGAATCCCCCATAGAACCCCCCCTAGAATCCCCCATAAAACCCCCCATAGAATCCCCCCTAGAATCCCCCCTAGAACCCCCCCTAGAACCCCCCCTAGAATCCCCCCTAGAATCCTCCATAGAATCCCCCCTAGAATCCCCCATAGAACCCCCCATTGAATCCCCCATAGAATCCCCTATAGAATCCCCCCCCATAGAACCCCCCATAAAATCCCCCATAGAACCCCCCATAGAACCCCCCATAGAATCCCCCATAGAATCCCCCATAGAACCCCCCCTAGAATCCCCCATAAAACCCCCCATAGAATCCCCCCTAGAATCCCCCCTAGAACCCCCCCTAGAACCCCCCCTAGAATCCCCCCTAGAATCCCCCCTAGAATCCCCCATAGAATCCCCCATTGAATCCCCCATAGAATCCCCCCCATAGAACCCCCCCTAGAATCCCACATAGAACCCCCCCTAGAATCCCCCATAAAAACCCCCCTAGAATCCCCCCTAGAACCCCCCCTAGAATCCCCCCCTAGAATCCCCCCTAGAACCCCCCCTAGAATCCCCCCATAGAATCCCCCCTAGAACCCCCCCTAGAATCCCCCCATAGAATCCCCCCCATAGAATCCCCCATAGAATCCCCCATAGGACCCCCCATAGAACCCCCCCTAGAATCCCCCATAGACCCCCCCATAGAACCCCCCATTGAATCCCCCATAGAATCCCCTATAGAATCCCCCCCCCATAGAACCCCCCATAGAATCCCCCATAGAACCCCCCCATAGAATCCCCCATAGAACCCCCCATAGAAACCCTCTATAGAACCCCCCATAGAACCCCCCATAGAATCCTAGACTGGCCTCCCTGCGGGCGGCTCGCTCACTCAGAACCCTGATTCTATTAATGCATAACGAGATATTGATCGGCCGCGTCCTTGAAGATGGCGCCCGGAGTGGATTGATTCCTCTATAGGCCACGTCTCCTCTCTCCTCCCTGCTGTAACCCAACACCAGCATCGCTGTAACCCAACACCGGCACTGCAGTAACCCAACACCAGCATCGCTGTAACCCAACACCAGCATCGCTGTAACCCAACACCGGCACCGCTGTAACCCAACACTGGCATCGCTGTAACCCAACACCAGCATCCCTGTAACCCAACACCAGCATCAGCTGTAACCCAACACCGGCACCGCTGTAACCCAACACCAGCATCGCTGTAACACAACACCAGCATCACTGTAGCCCAACACCAGCATCGCTGTAACCCAACACCAGCATCGCTGTAACCCAACACCGGCACCGCTGTAACCCAACACTGGCATCGCTGTAACCCAACACCAGCATCGCTGTAACCCAACACCGGCATCATGTCCAGTCCAAGCTGGTGTTTCAGTAGTCCATGTCCAGTCCAAGCTGGTGTTGGGTAGTCATGTCCAGTCCAAGCTGGTGTTGGGTAGTCATGTCCACTCCAAGCTGGTGTTTCAGTAGTCCATGTCCAGTCCAAGCTGGTGTTCAGTAGTCCATGTCCAGTCCAAGCTGGTGTTGGGTAGTCATGTCCAGTCCAAGCTGGTGTTCAGTAGTCCATGTCCAGTCCAAGCTGGTGTTGGGTAGTCATGTCCAGTCCAAGCTGGTGTTTCAGTAGTCCATGTCCAGTCCAAGCTGGTGTTCAGTAGTCCATGTCCAGTCCAAGCTGGTGTTCAGTAGTCATGTCCAGTCCAAGCTGGTGTTCAGTAGTCATGTCCTCCTCTCTCCCGTCTCCCCCCAGAACCGGAGCACGAGCTCTTCCTTGTCTACGGTAAAGGTCGCCCAGGGGTCATCCGGGGCATGGACATGAACGCCAAGGTGCCGGACGAGTACATGATCCCCATCGAGAACCTGATGAACCCGCGCGCGCTGGACTTCCACGCCGAGAGCGAGTTCATCTACTTCGCCGACGCCACCAGCTACCTCATCGGGCGCCAGAAGATCGATGGCACAGAGAGGGACACCATCCTCAAGGAAGGTACGGCGGCGAAACAATGGCCGTCTCGAGTCATCCATGCTGCGGTCGGCCCCGCCATTTTGATTAAAAACCATCCTAATGACGGTTGAGAGGCGGCCATTTTGGCTCTGGCTTGGCATGGTTTCCCAGTGCACGGCCTGGAAACTGGCCTTTGACCCTCAGCCTCCCTGTGCCTCAGGCATCCATACGGTGGAGGGGATTGCGGTGGACTGGATGGCCGATAACCTCTACTGGACAGACGACGGGCCCAAGAAGACCATCAGCGTGGCCCGGCTGGAGAAGGCCTCCCAGACACGCAAGACGCTCATCGAGGGCAAGATGACCCACCCCCGAGCCATCGTGGTGGACCCCCTACACGGGTGAGTGGGACAGGGGGAGGGGGGGCTGATGGCTGGTTGATGACCCACCCCCGAGCCATCGTGGTGGACCCCCTACACGGGTGAGTGGGACAGGGGGAGGGGGGGCTGATGGCTGGTTGATGACCCACCCCCGAGCCATCGTGGTGGACCCCCTACACGGGTGAGTGGGACAGGGGGAGGGGGGGCTGATGGCTGGTTGATGACCCACCCCCGAGCCATCGTGGTGGACCCCCTACACGGGTGAGTGGGACAGGGGGAGGGGGGGCTGATGGCTGGTTGATGACCCACCCCCGAGCCATCGTGGTGGACCCCCTACACGGGTGAGTGGGACAGGGGGAGGGGGGGCTGATGGCTGGTTGCTCGTTAGAAGGGGGGGTGGGGTGGCGAAGGGGTTTTGGTTTCACGGTGAGAACAGCGTGTGTACCTTTGTGTGTGATGACCTAGGTTGCCAAGGGCTTTTTAATGGATGAATTCATGTACATGGCGTGTCTCCATAGTGACCGGTGTGTCTGTGGTAGAGGTCTTCACGGGTCGGGTAAATCCGAGAGGACCCGAACCGGACCCGAGACCCGTACGGGTCCGGGTCCAAATTTCCATGCTTTTATTATGGTCAATTGGGTTCGGGTGGATCCGATTCTATTACGGGTCTGTTTATCATTATGCGTAATACCCGAGAGAAACACATGACGCGAATTCAGTGAGACACGGCAGCCACCACACGGCAGCCAAAAATAAGCTGAAAGAAAATGAATATAAAGAGGTAAAACCTAGCGGCAGCTTTGTGTAGCCTTATTTATTTACGGCCATTTCATTTCCATGCTGCCACATCACAGCCTGACAAAACAGCGATTGATCCTGTCGAGATTGAGAGGATAAATCGCAATTCCATCAAACTGTGATGCAACAGCATGCAAGCCAACAGCCGTGACAGCCTAAGCGATTAATGCTACTAGGCTACTTGCTACTACTGCCTGTCGGATCCGTAAAATACCTGATCCGATTCGGGTCTCGGGTCTCTGTCCTACTCCTGCTCTCGGACGAAATCGGGTCCGGTATACATATTTTAAAAAATGATCGGATTTAGTCGGATCTCGGAATGAATGTATCGGGTCCATCTTGGTTTCGGGTCGACATTTTAGACCTGAGAAGACCTCTAGTCTGTGAACCTGTGACCTGTGTGTCTGTGGACCTGTGACCTGTGTGTCTGTGACCTGTGTGTCTGTGAACCTGTGACCTGTATGTCTGTGAACCTGTGACCTGTGTGTCTATGAACCTGTGACCTGTGTGTCTGTGGACCTGTGACCTGTGTGTCTGTGAACCTGTGTGTCTGTGGCCCTCTGACCTGTGTGTCTGTGAACCGGTGACCTGTGTGTCTGTGGACCTGTGTGTCTGTGGACCTGTGTGTCTGTGGACCTGTGACCTGTGTGTCTGTGAACCTGTGACCTGTGTGTCTGTGGACCTGTGTGTCTGTGGACCTGTGACCTGTGTGTCTGTGAACCTGTGACCTGTGTGTCTGTGGACCTGTGTGTCTGTGGACCTGTGACCTGTGTGTCTGTGAACCTGTGACCTGTGTGTCTGTGGACCTGTGACCTGTGTGTCTGTGAACCTGTGACCTGTGTGTCTGTGAACCTGTGACCTGTGTGTCTGTGAACCTGTGACCTGTGTGTCTGTGGACGTTTGTAGTGGAGTTTAGTACTGAGCAGCATGTCAGCTGTCTACTCAGATTCCTG
>NC_140244.1:14154472-14156972 GCF_949987555.1 Borostomias antarcticus
AATGTTAAAAATCCCCCTTGGCCAAACCCTTCAGAATATGGATTGGAACAAAACTGGAAAGTTAGGTGTATGTAGGTGCTACTCAAGTGGTGGTTTTGATGTCCCAAAGATGAGGAATAACTCATTTTGAGAAAACGGGCTTTGAAAATTTGTATTGTAAAAAACCATACATTTGCATTGGAAACCAATATTTACAAACACAGTATCCAATCACATCATTAGTAACAACATTACACAACATCTGAAAACACATAGAAACTGAAAACTGAATAACACAGCATGTTGTGGATTCAAAATAGTCCAGGAGTAGACATTTTGTATAGAGAAGCAAGACCTATTTAGTTGGAAGCCCACTCACCACGTCAAGGTACAGCCCACGAGTGGGGTGTTAGTAAGACGAGACTAGAGACGAGACAATGTTAGTAGGGAAGAGAACATTCCCTTTTAGAAAGTATTATTGTATTATTTTGTTAAACAGATCATGGACAAAGATAGACACATTTAACGAGGACATGCATGAGAAAACAGATTATTTAACTTTTTGTGTTTTTTTTTAAGCGTTTTACATGGAGAAAACATGAATGAATGAATGAATGAACATGAAGAGTAAGCTGATTCACTGATATTTTTTAAATGAAAATCGAGTTCCTACATCACTTTCCTACACATTGAATCACTGGGGTCTCTAACCTGCAATATACCCTTTAATTTTAAGAGTCCCCGCACAATTAGGACAAATCAACCCAGTTATCAGCTCATTCAAACGCGCCGCATCTCTCTGCTGCTCACTGGACATGCTAAAGCTAGCCTCATCTCCCTGCTGCTCACTGGACATGCTAGCACCGGCTAATGACAACTTGCGCGAATAGGCACTTTTTGTCTCATAAATGTAATCCTTTCCATTTAGTTTCTCTTGTTTCCTGTTCAACCTTGCGAACCCTATTTCCACGATTGGTTGCTGATACAAATGAAACTATCAGGTTTGGTTGCGATAACATTGGGCTCGATAGAGAGACCTTTCCAATGATACCTGGGATGCTATGGTCCAGACAGCGGTCGCGGTATGGCATGTTGCGTAAAAAGGCTAACTTTTGGTGACTTTAGGAAGAATCTACAGACGCAAACAGACTAAATGAAGTAAAATAAACATCTAAATGCGTATTTTTTATGTTTTATTTCCACTAGTATGAAAGAAGACATGTTATGGAAGCAAACTAGCACAAAATCTCAAATTTGACCAGGGCATTGAAAATGTTTTCACCTACCGTGTCTCCCCTTAATTGGATTAGATTTTGGTATTCAAATGTCAAATGTCAAGGTCACCGTGACATCACAAAAGGCACTTTTTAACGATAATGCTAACGCTAGCTAGCTAACGCTAATTCTAACACTAATGCTAGCTTTAGCTAGCTAGTATTAGCATTAGCTAGCTAGCATTAGAGTTAGCTAGCTTTAGCATTAGCATTAGTGTTAGCTAGCTAGCGTTAGCTAGCATTACAGCTAGAAGACCAGCAAGCTAGTGTACACAAGCACCATCCACGTTAACACAGGGGCCAGACGTGGACACAGGGTTCAGGCTGATTTACAAAATTGGACCCAGTAGTGGAGCGGTTAGCATAATGCGCTTGAGTGCTCATGGTCGTGAGTTCGAATCTAGCTGGAGGCTGGATAATTATGACACAATTTCGACCCATAAAATAAAGTGTTACCAAAATTCCTTAATCCTTTACTTGGCTATTTTTACCACGGCATAGCAGCTGGTAAAGTTAAGGTCAGTCACTCAGTCAGTCAGTTAGTCACTCATTTACAGGACATGGGGACGCTATGGTCTCTAATGCGCTTGGCCCTTGTTAGTCTAGTTATGCCTCCGCCAGGCGATGGTTTCGGGTTGTCCGTCCGTCCGTACGCCCGTCCATCCGTCCGTCCGATGTTTGTTAATGCAATATCTCGGAAACGCATTGACGGAATTTCTTCCCCTTTGGTACAAATGTTCACTGGCACTCAAGGATGAACTGCTCAGATCGTGGGGGTCAAAGTTCAAGGTCACTGTGACCTCACAAAATGTGTTTTTGGCCTCATGAACACAATATCTCAAAGGCTTAATGGAATTAGTTCATATTTGGTTAAAATGTCCAGTTTGACTCAAGGATTAACTGATTACATTGTGGGGGTCAAAGGTCAAGGGTCACTGACCTCACAAAAGGTGTTTTTGGCCTGCTGAACACGATATCTCAAGAACGGCTTCACAGAATTTGTACATATTTGGCCAAATGTCCAGTTGGACTTAATTAGATTAATTGGATTCGATTTTGGTATTCAAATGTCAAAGGTCAAGGTCACCATGACATTACAAAAGGCACTTTTGAACACTAACGCTAGTTAATGCTAATCCTAATGATAATGCTAGCTAGCTAACGCTAATTCTAACACTAATGCTAGATTTAGCTAGTGTTAGCGTTAGGGTTAGGGTTAGGTTAGCAGTTAGTCAGGGTTAGGGTTA
>NC_140244.1:14161972-14169472 GCF_949987555.1 Borostomias antarcticus
TTCCTCCTCCTTCTCCTTCCTCCTCCTCTTCCTCCTCCTTCCTCCTCCTCCTCCTCCTCTTCCTCCTCCTCACCCAGCTGTGTGTGCTCTCTAGATACAGGTGTCTCTCTAGATACAGGCCTCTCTCTAGATACAGGTCTCTCTCTCTAGATACTGGTCTCTCTCTATAGATACAGGTTTCTCTAGATACTGGTCTCTCTCTATAGATACAGGTCTCTCTCTCTAGATACAGGTATCCCTCTAAATACAGGTCTCTCTCTCTAGATACAGTTCTCTTTCTTCTATATACAGGTCTCTCTAGATACAGGTCTCTCTCTAGATACAGGTCTCTCTAGATACAGGTCTCTCTAGATACAGGTCTCTCTCTAGATACAGGTCTCTCTAGATACAGGTCTCTCTAGATACAGGTCTCTCTAGATACAGGTCTCTCTCTAGATACAGGTCTCTCTAGATACAGGTCTCTCTAGATACAGGTCTCTCTCTAGATACAGGTCTCTCTAGATACAGGTCTCTCTCTAGATACAGGTCTCTCTCTCGCTGTGCTCTGTTGCTAGGCAGCGGTTTGTGTCTCCTCTCCTAAACCTTCAGCTGTCCTTCAGCTCTGTGAGGATGTGTGTGTCTCTGTGCTTGTCTGTCCTCCCCACTGTCATTCATTTGTTAGTTTGTGTTGTTGTTTATTGTTCCATGTGTTGTTTGTTGTTGTGCTGTGCGCCCACTCCGCTGTCTTCCGTTGGTTCTGTCTTTCAGAAAAGGATTGTGGGGACGGCTCTGATGAGTTGAATTGTCCGAACCCGACCGGTTAGTGCATAGATCAACATGCACCATAGCCATGACGCTACTAGGCTAGGGCTTCCCTGTGGGGGAGAAGGGAAGGCTAGGCTAAGCTAAGCTACACTTGGCTACAGCCTTATGGATTGCTAGGCTAGGCTACAGTAGAAGTAGGGCTGCTTCTTTACTAATGGCAGTTTCGCTAATGAAATACCACATCTATTTAATATTATAGAAGCCTCTAATTTTGCTGCTCACACACATTCTGCAGGGCCAGAGACCTATCCTTAAACCCAATTGGACCTCCTAAAATTGAATTATGTTTTTAGAATGATGGTTATTCATCGTGAAATGACAAAGGACCAATTTGACCCCATGGTTTTCCCCTCAGTTCTTCTGATGTGAGCGTAGGCGTTGTAGACCCACCATCCCAGGACAGCCTCTCTCTCTCTATCAGCTCCAGACATGCTAGCTGGTTTTAGGGGGCATTTCTGTTGCCAAGCTCAATGTATCAGTGGGTACATTCACTCATGGTGCATGGTCTGATCTATGCAGTTTCTGTGATTATTTTACTCTCTCTCTCTCTCTCCCTCTCTCTCTCTCTCTCTCTCTCTCTCTCTCTCTATCTTGATAATCAATTTGATTTGAAAATTATTATTTGGATTTGAAAATGATACTGTTAAGTGTTTGTCTGTTTGTGTTAAAAGTAATGTGTGACTGTCTAGTTGTAATGTGTAACAAAACCAACCAAGTGGGTACAGTACATTACTCAGGTGAATTTATCTCACTAATTCTCATGGTATCATTCAGTGTGTGTGTGTGTATGTGTGTGTGTGTGTGTGTGTGTGTGTGTGTGTGTGTGTGTGTGTGTGTGTGTGTGCGTGAGTGTGCGTGAGTGTGCGTGAGTGTGCGTGAGTGTGTGTGCATTTGTGTGTGCGTTTGTGTGTGTGCGTGTGCACGCATTGTGTGCGTGTGTGTGCACGCATTGTGTGCGTGCGTTTGTGTGCGTGTGACTGCGTGTGCGTTTGTGTGTGTGCGTGCTCGTGTGCATGCGTATGTGTGTGTGTGACCCAGAGGGTGTGTGTGTGGCATTAGTGCGTCTCAGGGTCTCACCACACGCGTGTGTGTTCCAGACAACGACTGCGGGGACAACAGTGACGAGGCGGGCTGCTCCCACTCCTGCTCCAGCGCCCAGTTCAAGTGCAACAGCGGCCGCTGCATCCCGGACTACTGGACCTGCGACGGGGACAACGACTGCGGCGACTACAGCGACGAGACCCACGCCAACTGCACCAACCAGGGTGAGCCCCCCGGCCCCGGCAACACACCCGCCCCACAGCCAATCAAAGCGTCCCCCCCGATAGTCGATCGAAGCGTCCGCTCCGCAACTCGCCAATCAGGGTTTTTCTCGACTCTACATCGTCCAATCAGGAGAGGAGCAGCGTCCTACCAAACGTGGCGGAAATTCTACGCTGACGCGTTTCTTTAATTATGGAGTAGAAAGGCGGTTGATGTGGCGGTTGATGTAGCGGTTGATGTGGCGGTTGATGTAGCGGTTGATGTGGCGGTTGATGTAGCGGTTGATGTGGCGGTTGATGTAGCGGTTGATGTGGCGGTTGATGTGGTGGTTGATGTAGCGGTTGATGTAGCGGTTGATGTGGCGGTTGATGTAGCGGTTGATGTGGCGGTTGATGTGGTTGATGTAGCGGTTGATGTGGTGGTTGATGTGGCGGTTGATGTGGCGGATGATGTGGCGGATGATGTGGCGGATGATGTGGCGGTTGATGTGGCGGTTGATGTGGCGGTTGATGTGGCGGTTGATGTGGTGGTTGATGTGGCGGTTGATGTGGTTGATGTAGCGGTTGATGTGGTGGTTGATGTGGCGGTTGATGTGGTTGATGTGGCGGTTGATGTGGTTGATGTAGCGGTTGATGTAGCGGTTGATGTGGTTGATGTGGCGATTGATGTAGCGGTTGATGTGGCGGTTGATGTAGCGGTTGATGTGGTGGTTGATGTAGTGGTTGATGTGGCGGTTGATGTGGCGGTTGATGCAGCGGTTGATGTGGCGGTTGATGTAGCGGTTGATGTGGCGGTTGATGTAGCGGTTGATGTAGCGGTTGATGTGGCGGTTGATGTAGCGGTTGATGTGGCGGTTGATGTAGCGGTTGATGTGGCGGTTGATGTAGCGGTTGATGTGGCGGTTGATGTGGCGGTTGATGTGGCAAGGCATGATGGATAGCTGCTGATGACACGTCTCGTCCGCCACACTTGGAAGAGTCGTATAATGACATCACATCGATCCGCCACCCCAGCGCCACGCCTGGCCCTCTGGGAGCTCCCTGGCTCGCCATGTCATTAAGAACAGAACCGCCTGGCTGTTTACCCCACAAACAGACCACAGCGCTGCACTGGTCACTAGGAAGAGAGCTCTTAACAGGACTCACCTGGAAGCTCGGTATAAAGATCACAAACCACGCCTGAACATGGCGACGTGTCAGATCCTGACCACGAAAAATAATGTGGTTGAAACTAAGAACATGGAGGTTGAACATGATCGATGGCCCGGGGGAGTTTTGAGTCTTATCTTTATCCACCACCTACACTGTGGGCTGGAACCAGAGACTAGGATCCCAGCCAGCTGGCTTCCCACCACCCCCATGTGGCGCTGCTAATGGGCCGGTCCGGGTTTGGCCCCCCCCGCGGTGAGCGCGGAGTGGGAGAGGCGGAATCCTGAGGTTTTAATGAAGGTCAGAGGAGGGCAGGCTGGGGAGAACGCTGTGAGATCTGGCTCCTTATGAACACACACACACACACATACACACACACGCACACACACACATATACACACACACACGCCCCCACACACACACATGCACACACACACACATACACACGCCCCCACACACACATACACACACACACACACACACGCCCCCCCACTCCCCACACACACACACACACACATACACACATTCGCACACACGCACACACACACATATACACACACGCACACGCTGCGCCAGCTTTGACCTTTTATGCCCAAATTACTTTTATGCTAAAATGACGCTTGTAACTGCTGCTGTCCCTGCTGCTGTGTCTCCTGGTCTCCTGGCCAGTGCAGTGGTGCGGGTGAGTGTGTGAAAGCTCTGTGCCCCGCCCCTCCATCGTGACCTCGCCCGCCCCGCCATCGGGACCTCGCCAGCCTCCCGCCTCGGGGTCATCGACCTCCCGTCGTTCCGCCGCGCCAGGTCAGGATGAGACCCCGCCCCCCCCCCCCCCCCGGTAATGATGCGACTGATGTGTTGTGCTATACAGTCCCTCGCTCTCTGGCTCTGGGTGGCTGACGCCCACTCCGGCATGTATGCCGATCCCGTGCCAGGTGCTCGTTAGCGTACGGCGCTAGGTCTATCGGTCGATGACATGGATGAAAAACACGGATGAGCCGACTGTCACGGCCTTTCCTTTCAGACCAGATCGCGGAGTAGAGACCAGCCAGTCCGAGCGGCTAGGAGCCGAGTCCGCATCGCTCATTAACACTGACCATGACCGGTCAGCTGAACACATACAACACACTGGTGTTCATGTTCTGGATCCACGTGTCCAGTGGTTCCCCGTCCTGGGGTCTCTCACGTTGCTAAAGCTCAGTAATCCGTCTGAACACCCCCTGGCCCACCTCGGTCTACCGGAGACCAGGTCTTCCTCTCTGAGATCTACCACTGACCAATATGACCACAGACTGACCCCACCTCCCCTCCAGTGTCTAATTCTGTCTGCCTGTCTGTCTGCCTGTCTGCCTGTCTGTCTGTCTGTGTGCCTGTCTGTCTGTCTGTCTGTCTGTCTGTTTGTGTGTTTGTTTGTGTGTGTGTGTGTTTGTGTGTGTGTGTGTGTTTGTTTGTGTGTGTGTTATTTTGTTTGTGTGTGTGTGTTTGTTTGTGTGTGTTTGTTTGTGTGTGTGTGTGTGTGTGTTTGTTTGTTTGTTTGTTTGTTTGTTTGTGTGTTTGTTTGTGTGCGTGTTTGTTTGTGTGTGTGTGTGTTCCCAGCCACTCGTCCACCGGGCGGCTGTCACACGGATGAGTTCCAGTGCCGGATGGACGGTCTGTGCATCCCCATGCGCTGGCGCTGCGACGGAGACACCGACTGCATGGACATGAGTGACGAGAAGAGCTGCGAGGGCGTCACGCACATGTGTGACCCGGCCGTCAAGTTCGGCTGCAGGGACTCCGGTGAGGAACCAGTCCCCGGGCGACCCCCGGGCGACCCCCGGGCGACCCCACGGCTCTGAGGCCGCGCGGGGCTGGTGTGGGTTTAGCCGCTAGAGGGCAGCTCTCTGCATTTCTGACCCCCTGCTCCCGGCCCCTCTCTGTCCCCTCCGTCCCTTCTGTCCCCAGCACGCTGCATCAGCAAGGCCTGGGTGTGCGACGGGGACAGCGACTGCGAGGACAACTCGGACGAGGACAACTGCGAGGCGCTGGTGTGCAAGCTGTCCCACCACGTGTGCGCCAACGACTCCACCATCTGCCTGGCCGCCGAGAAGCTGTGCGACGGCACCGACGACTGCCCCGACGGCTCCGACGAGAAGCTCTGCGGTGAGGCCGGACTACATTACCCAGGGTGCACCGGCGGACGACGCGCTGGCCGCTTTTGGCGCCAAAGCCTTCTTTGGTTTCACGCTCACAGCTGTCCCCTGTCTTCTCTCCATCCGCTCGTTTCACGCTCACAGCTGTCCCCTGTCTTCTCTCCATCCGCTCTCTTCTCATGACTCCCTCCGCTGTCTCCGTCCCCCCAGACCTGTGCTCGCTGGACAACGGAGACTGCAGCCACAACTGCACGGTGGCGCCCGGCGAGGGGGTGGTGTGCTCCTGCCCGCTTGGCATGGAGCTGGGTGGCAACAATAAGACCTGCCAGATCCAGAGCTTCTGCGCCAAGCACCTGAAGTGCAGCCAGCGCTGCGAGCAGGACAAGTTCAGCGTAAAGTGCTCCTGCTACGAGGGCTGGGAGCTGGAGCCAGACATGGAGAACTGCAAGAGCACCGGTGAGCAGGAGGGAGGGATGGAGAGAGGGATGGAGGAGGAGAGGAAGAGAGGGGGCGTGGGAGGGAGGAAGGGAGGGCGAGATGGAGAGACGACGCAGAGCGCAGCGGAGAAGGGGGGAGGAGGTGTGAGAGGAGGAAGGAGGAGAGAGAGAGAGAGAGAGAGAGGGGGCCGGTGGTAGAGGAGTGAGGGGGGGGGGGGGGGGGGTTTGAGGTCGTGGCGGGGTCAGAGGGAGGGGCTGAGCAGCAGTGGACCGGACGATCGTCCAGCGCCGGGTGGTTTGAATAGTTCACACACCCCTCCTCCGCTGGGAAACTAGTGAGGGAGAGACCAGCAGGGGGGAGAGGAAGAGGGGAGGAGGCTACAGGCTTGGCTCTCAGGAGGATGAGAACATGCTGAACCTGGAGAGAACAGCAGGGGGGAGAGGAAGAGGGGAGGAGGCTACAGGCTTGGCTCTCAGGAGGATGAGAACATGCTGAACCTGGAGAGACCAGAGCCCCGGGGGGAACCGGAGGGGAGGAGGAAGGAGAATATGAAGAGAGTTCAGAGCATTAGTACACAGAAATGAGCATAGCCTCCTGTGAGCGCTACTTTGAGTTTTACTTTCTAAATAGCACAATTGATTAGAAACAACTAGGCTACTATTTATTACATGGCTTATAGTCCAGCCATGCACACACTACTGTATAGTACTACACCTACAGTACTACACTTCTGTACTGTAGCACACAGAGTCAGAAGGTGCTAGTTACGGTGCTAGCACACAGAGTCAGAAGGTGCTAGTTACTGTGCTAGCACACAGAGTCAGAAGGTGCTAGTTACTGTGCTAGCACACAGAGTCAGAAGGTGCTAGCTACTGTGCTAGCACACAGAGTCAGAAGGTGCTAGTTACTGTGCTAGCACACAGAGTCAGGAGGTGCTAGCTACTGTGCTAGCACCCGGTCATTCATCATGCTGTCTGGCCAGAAGTAACTCAACTCCATTTAGCCTTTTAATTACCCAGAATGCTCACTGGGTTACTGGCTCTGTTGACCCTTCATGGACACACAGACCGTATTGAAACACACGGTGCTGTAGCTACTGGTGTCAACAGGCTACGCATGGATGCATGGCTTCCATATTAAATCAACTGTATAACATAGGACATTATGACATTCTGTCAGAAATGGAAATTCTGATTCAAGTTTGGAAAGGCTGTGGCTCAGGAGGTAGAACGGGTCATCCGATAACCGCAGGGTCAGTGCTGGCTCCCGGCTCCTCTTGTCCACATGTCCAAGTGTCCTTGAGCAAGACACTGAACCCTAAATTCGTCCCAATGAGCAGGCTGGCCCTTGCATGGCAGCTGGCTGCCATTGGTGTGTGAATGTATGAATGAATGTGTGAATGAGAGGCCATTGTAAAGCACTTTGTATAAAAGCACTATATAAGTGCACTCCGTTTAACATTTAACATTTACCAAGTCAGACTAGAGGCGGGGTTTCATTTACCAAGTAGGGATTTGACCCCAATTAAGTCTAACCATCTCCCCTCTCCTCTTCTCAACCATCTCCTCTCCTCATCCATCTCTCCTGTCCTCTTCTCATCCATCTCTCCTGTCCTCTTCTCATCCATCTCTCCTGTCCTCTTCTCATCCATCTCTCCTGTCCTCTTCTCATCCATCTCTCCTGTCCTCTTCTCATCCATCTCTCCTGTCCTCTTCTCA
>NC_140244.1:14174472-14181972 GCF_949987555.1 Borostomias antarcticus
ACACACACACCTGCTACGGTGAGAACACACACACACACCTGCTACGGTGAGAACACACACACACACCTGCTACGGTGAGAACACACACACACACACACACCTGCTACGGTGAGAACACACGCGCACACACACACACTATGGGGTGTGATTAGTGCCAGCACACCATACTGAAACGCTTGACTTGCGCCTACTTAAGAAGACGCGATGACATCAAACGTCTAAACGCACGTGTATAATTTCCATTGACAAACAATGGAGAGACAGACGTCTCATAGCTGTAACGTACCTGTCACGCAGACGCAGTGCACATGTTGTTTACACGAATTGCGCATCGTGTGCGTGACGGCAACACTACAGGTTAGATGCGCCTCACATATGCGACACCAACACTACACATGACAGTTTGGTAAAATCATAGATGAACGTACGTACGTTCGCTTGTAATGTGTGCAGAAATTGCATAGCGACGTGTCAAACGTGCCAGTGCCTTGCTTGCGCAGCAGACGTGTTAGCGGCCGCACGTGTAAGGTCAGTTGCCTTTAAATCATAGCTGGTTCTAATCTCGTCCTTGCCAATTGGTAATGCATTCTCAATAAATGGAATTCGCACATGTTAAGCAACTTGTTTTTAATAAAGCCTAATATCTGAATGACTCTTTCTTCGCAATTTAAAACAAATGTTCAGATACACGTGTTTCTTGTCAATAGAGGGTGCTGCAGCACCGTCAGCACCAGTTCGAACAGCCACAACCTATTTGAAAATGTAGCGATAGTGGAGATAAAACGACACATATCTAGGAAAAGTTATGCAAGGAGGGTCCTGGAATTTGATTGAGTGCAAGTAAATATTCTTAATTTTTATTCAATATGGACAAATGAGCCCCACTCGCAGCTTCTAGTGCCCGCTGACTTAACACGAGCGTGCAAACGTTACAAGCATGTGCGCAAAAATGGCACGGCAGTTTTGACACGTCACCCTCTGAGAATGCGAGCGACTCGTAACGCGTGCGTATATGCACGCCTATTAATCAGCTCGCCAAAGTACCTTTATACACGCAATGCAGGCGACGAAAGCACTGAGTGTTTGTTACGCTGGCACGAATCACACCCCATACACACACACACACACACACACACACACACACACACACACACACACACACACACACACACACTAATCGTACTGTTCAGAGGCCCTGTAAGGATATAATGCATCCATGCTAACTCAATAGCGTTAGACACAGTCACGGCTCTATCTTTCAATCGGTGCTGTTAGCCAAACACAATCATGCTCCTCGCTAATGTAATGTTCACCAGCAAGGGAAGCCTGGACAACACACACACACACACACACACACACACTTACAGTACACACTTTAGGGCTGTGCCAGTCGATACAGCTAAGTATTAGAATATTTAAGCACAAGGAAAATGTACAGAACAAGACGTATCTAGGGAATATAGATACATTATTCATGTTTTAAACAGATTTAAAATGTCCTCCGCCCTCATGGTCAGCTCCAGGGAGCGGGGGGTGGGGCTGTATTCTCAGCTTTGTTTAAAGGGATAGTGCGCTATTTTGGACCTTTAGTCCTATTTGTGGTCTGTCTACCTGAAACAGGCCCAGTCCCAATGTCCACCCTTGCAGACTCACAGACTTAAGGGTGCGCTTCTGCGAAGTCCGCGAGGGCTTAGGGGTGTCCCAATGTCAAATCGGCAAGTGCATGAGGGCTCTCTGGCAGACATTTTGAGCCCTTTATGCCCCCTTACCGTAAGTCTGCACTTCTGCAGACTTCGCCTAACGGAATTACCCACAGTTCATATAGTTGTGACGTGAAACACGGGGTTACCTGAAGAACAGCCAATAAACAAGTACGGACAGTTCAACCAACCCTAACGTTCACGTTACAAAACAAAATATATTTTCATGTTTTCAGCTGGACTTGCTTATCTGCACAAGTAGCCTTATAATTATTTTGGTTTCATTATGTTTAAGTATGGGTTATTAACCCCATGGGTTTGTATAATGTGATTTGTTTAAAATATGTAGGCTATGGTTATAAATTACATCGATTTCTGTTGCTCTAAATCATATGATTTCCCAGTTAAAAGCAGTATGACATTAATCACCCATTTCGGTGCAGTGTTCTTTGAATTGAGATTTCCAACATGAATATGGAAAGAGTTGTGAGGTGCAGAAATGTGTATACATAATATATTATCATTCTTAAGTAAATACTTTTGGATTCATCACAAACAAGAATCACAGGCAGTAATGTAGTTCGCATATGACCACAAAACGAAATGATTTCAGCTAGTTGAACAGACATGTTATGAGGGTAACACAGAGAGTTCGGATAATGTAAAGGGGATTTGACTCTAATTAATTTACATGAAGGCCTAAAAGAAAAACATGTAAAATTGAAAAATTGATTAAAAAAAAACCACACCCACAATAGTAAGAAATATGTTTTCATGTCAACGTAATGTGATGTCGCAAGTGCTGTCCCATTCCTTTTCATACCAATTCGAGCCCTTGCAGCCTCTCACACTCAACCACTTTACCAGGTGACGTCAATAAGTCTGTGAGGGCTCAGGGCTTGATAGTTTAGGGGGGACATTGGAACTGGGCCGTAGAGACCATCATTTCACTGATGGTTCAGTATTGAGCTAGCTGCAGTTTTTATGCAGGCTCTCACTGGGCTACTATGGAAGTCAATGGGGCATGCTATGTAAATGTGTTGAAGAACTATGCTGATGTGCTTGATCATGACCGGAAGCTCAGGCTGTAATCTTCCCAGTCTCACTGTGCTCTCCTGTTAAATGTATTGCAATCCGAATATTTTTAGGTGTTTGGCATTTATGGCAATTATTTAGTGTTCAAATATATCGCAATATGTATCGTATCACAATGTACACTATGGTGATACAATTGTATTGTGACCCATGTATCGTGATACGTCAGGGTTTCTGTTAGCCGGTAATTACCGGTTTTTGTCCGGAAAAATCCGTTGAAGTCCGATATATTAAAATCTCTCCGGTCATAATGTCCGGACAAAATAATTCCCCCTAATTGTATTAGGCCTACAATAGGCTAAAATTACATTTCCATATATTATGATTCCTTTTGATAAAAAAACGAATGGGCCAATTCATTTTGTTCTGTTAATGTGTAGGCTATTGACTAGTAGGCCTATGCGATGAAAAAACAGCCGTAAGATAAACCTGCCTATAGGCTAGCAGGCCACCATAGATAAACCTGGCTATAGGCTAGCGGGCCACCATAGATAAACCTGCCTATAGGCTAGCGGGCCACCATAGATAAACCTGCCTATAGGCTAGCAGGCCACCATAGATAAACCTGCCTATAGGCTAGCGGGCCACCATAGATAAACCTGCCTATAGGCTAGCGGGCCACCATAGATAAACCTGCCTATAGGCTAGCGGGCCACCATAGATAAACCTGCCTATAGGCTAGCGGGCCACCATAGCAAGCGAGATGGAGCCTGATTGAGGTACGGAGTTTGAGGCGAAAATGGAAAGGCCTATTAATATTGAATGGAAATTAGCCTATGCACGTTGTAAGTTCTTACAATTTATTTAAGTAGGCTACAGTATACATATAGGCCTAGCCTATGAATTCCAATCAGTGCAGCTGTAGGCCTTAAATTAAAATGTTACGAGAAGCCTACATGTTGCCTAACCTATTGTACTTTTAAATAAAAATGTTATATATCTAGTCATGCATTGTGGCATTTTTTTATTTAGCCCATCCCGCTTATCAGTTGTTTCTCAACAGTTATATCCTCCTCATCCTCATAGCCTACTGCGATGTCCGTGGTTCTAATGACGCTGTTTTATTGATAAAAAGGGTAGGCTAAAACTGGAAAGAGAAATTAGTAAACACATATTACTGTCGCGAATCCCAAACCAATTATCCTACATCCTCAAATCCGATTCATCCATCCATCCATCTTCATCCGCTTATCCGGGGTCGGGTCGCGGAGGCAGCAGCTCCAGCAGGAGGCCCCAGACATCCCTTTCCCTAGCAGCATCAACCAGCTCTGCCTGGGGAATTTTTAGCTGCTCACAGGCCAGTGCGGAGATGTAGTCCCGCCACCTAGTCCTGGGTCTACCCCGCGGCCTCCTCCCAGCCGGACACGCCTGGAACACCTCCCTAGGGAGGCGCCCAGGAGGCATCCTCACTAGATGCCCGAACCACCTCAACTGGCTCCTTTCGACGCAAAGGAGTAGCGGCTCTACTCCGAGTCTCTCCCGGATGACTGAACTTCTCACCCGATCTCTCAGGGAGACCCCAGCCACCCTCCGGAGAAAACTCATTTCGGCCGCTTGTATCCGTGATCTCGTTCTTTCGGTCATGACCCATCCTTCATGACCATAGGTGAGGGTGGGGACGAAGATAGGCCGGTAGATCGAGATCTCATCCCAGCCGCTTCACACTCAGTTGCGAACCTATCCAGAGAGTGCTGGAGGTCGCAGGCAGATAATGCCATCAGGACCACATCATCTGCAAAAAGCAGCGACGTGATCCCCAGCTCACCGAACTGCAAACCCACCTCCCCACGGCTACGCCTCGATATCCTGTCCATGAAAATCACAAACAGGATTGGTGACAAAGCGCAGCCCTGGCGGAGGCCAACCCCCACCGGAAAGGAAGACGACTTACTGTCGAGGACCGGGACACAGCTCTCGCTCTGGGTGTACAGGGATTGGATGGCCCTAAGTAGGGACCCCCTCACCCCATACTCCCGCATAACCCTCCACAAGACCTCTCGAGGGACCCGGTCGTAAGCCTTCTCCAAGTCCACAAAACACATGTAGACAGGTTGGGCAAACTCCCAAGCCCCCTCCAAGATCCTTGCGAGAGTGAAGAGCTGGTCGGTAGTTCCACGACTAGGACGAAATCTGCATTGTTCCTCTTAGATCTGAGGTTCGACTATCGGCCGGACCCTCCTTTCCAGCACCTTGGAGTAAATTTTCCCTGGGAGGCTGAGTAATGTGATGCCTCTATAATTCGCACACACCCTCTGGTCCCCTTTTTTGAGTATTGGGACCACCACCCCAGTCTGCCACTCCTTCGGCACTGACCCAGACTTCCAGGCAATGTTACAGAGGCGTGTCAACCAAGACAGCCCCTCTACACCCAGCGCCTTCAGCATTTCTGGACGGATCTCATCAGTCCCTGGGGCTCTGCCACTGTGGAGTTGTTTGACTACCTCAGTGACCTCCTCCAAGGAAATTGACGACCCCCAATCATCTTCCGGCTCTGCCTCGATCATAGAGGGTGGATTAGTCGGGTTCAGGAGTTCCTCAAAGTGCTCCTTCCAACGCTCAACAACCTCCTCAGTTGAGGTCAGCAGTGTCCCCTCCTTGCTGTATACAGCTTGGATGGTCCCCCGCTTTCCCTTCCTGAGGTGTCTGATGGTCTTCCAGAAACACTTTGGTGCCGACCGAAAGTCCTTCTCCATGGTTTCTCCGAACTCCTCCCACACCCGCTGCTTTGCCTTGGTCACGGCCGAAGCCGCAGCCCTCCGGGCCAGTCGATACCCTGCAACTGCTTCTGGGGTCTCCCGGGCTAACATATCCCGGAAGGCCTCCTTCTTCAGTCGGACGGCTTCCCTGACCACCGCTATCCACTACGGTGTCCGAGGGTTACCGCCCCTTGAGGTACCTATGGCCCTCAGGCCACAGCTCCCAGCCGTAGCTTCAGCAATGGAGGCTTTGAACAGCGACCACTCATGCTCGATGTCCCCAACCTCCACAGGGATGCCTGAGAAGCTCCGCCGGAGGTGGCAATTGAAATCTCTCCGGACAGGCTCTTCCTCCAGACGTTCCCAGTTCACCCTCACTACACGCTTGGGTTTTCCAGGTCTGTCCAGAAGCTTCCCCCGCCATCGAAACCAGCTCACCACCAGATGGTGATCAGTGGACAGCTCTGCCCCTCTCTTTACCCGAGTGTCCAAAACACATGGCCTCAGATCAGATGATACGATAACGAAATCGATCATCGACCTTCGGCCTAAGGTGTTCTGATGCCAGGTGTACTTGTGGGCATCCTTGTGTTCGAACATGGTGTTTGTTATGGACAAACCGTGACTAGCACAGAAGTCCAACAACAAAACACCACTCGGGTTCAGATCGTGGTGGCCATGCCTCCCAATCACGCCCCTCCAAGTTTCTCCATCATTGCCTACGTGTGCATTGAAGTCCCCCAGTAGGACAGTGGAGTCCCCTGCAGGAGCCCCCAAAAGGACTCCAGGAAGGGTCTGCAGGAAGGCAAATCCGATTCATGCAATTGAAATAAATATTGATGTTTTAGCCTACAGTCGCAAGTCAAAGGTGACTATTTTTGTGGCTGTGCAATTACATATAGGCCTAGCGCATGGAATCATGACAGCCTATCACACAGTTAATCATACGGATGCGAAATAAGACAATAGCATATATAAGCTACACAACGGCCAATCACCGCGACAAACAGCTATAATAGGCCTAATATTATATTATAATATAATGACCGGGATTCCTCCAGTTTGTCTGGAAAAGTCTCATCTTCCTGGACATATTGACCGGTACCGATTTTCTCTAACGGAAACCCTGTGATACGTACTGTTTCGTATCGTGAGGTCCTTGCCAATACCCGGCCTTAACTCACACACATACTGTACTTGCATACCGTACTGTATATACACACACACACCCACACACACACACACACACACACACACACACACACATACACACACACACACACACACACACACACATACACACAAATGCATATCGTATACAGACACATTCACACACACACACATATACCGTATACACACATACCCATACACACCCCTAATCCCAGGAGCAGTACTGACCCCTGCCTGCCCGTCTGTGTCTCAGAGTCTCGTCAGTTCCTGCTGTACGCACGTCAGATCGAGATCCGCGGCGTGGACCTCCACAACCCCTACTACAACTACATCATCTCCTTTACCGTGCCCGACATCGACAACGTGACGGTGGTGGACTACGACGCCCTGGAGCAGCGCCTCTACTGGTCAGATGTGCGCACGCAGACCATCAAGAGAGCCTTCATCAACGGCACGGGCGTGGAGACCGTGGTGTCTGCAGGTGAGGACGCAGCAGACCAGGACGTACACTGAGCCCAGGATACACACTGAGACCAGGACATACACTGAGACCAGGATACACTGAGACCAGGACATACACTGAGACCAGGACATACACTGAGACCAGGACATACACTGAGACCAGGACATACACTGAGCCCAGGACATACACTGAGACCAGGATACACTGAGACCAGGATACACTGAGACCAGGACATACACTGAGACCAGGACATACACTGAGTCCAGGACATACACTGAGCCCAGGACATACACTGAGACCAGGACATACACTGAGACCAGGACATACACTGAGACCAGGACATACACTGAGACCAGGACATACACTGAGACCAGGA
>NC_140244.1:14186972-14191972 GCF_949987555.1 Borostomias antarcticus
ACGCACACGCGCACACACACACACACACACATACTCACACACTCACACACACGCGCACACACACACGCACACTCACATACTCACACACACACGCACGCACACACACACATGTGCACTCAAACATACACACACACATGCACTCAAACACACACACACATATGCATTCAAACATATACACACACACACCAACAAACATACACACACACACACACATGCACTCAAACACGCACATACACACATTCCAACACACACACACACACGCCCACAACCACACACACTCTCAGATGAATGTTTACTTTAACCTGTCACTGTCAATGTTTTCATAGTCACCATGACGTCATTATTGTTGTAAATAAGGCATGTTGTGATCTGTAAGTGTTGATGAACGAGCCTCAGTTATTCACTGTGGGGGGCCGTTTGGGTTGGGGGGCGCAGGCGTGGGCTCCTTCCTCCTCTACTCTGTCCACGAGGGCATCCGCGGCATCCCCCTGGACCCCTCCGACAAGTCCGACGCCCTGGTCCCCGTGTCCGGCACCTCCCTGGCCGTGGGCATCGACTTCCACGCAGGTAGGCCTCCGCTGGACGGACAGAGGGACACTTAGCTGGATAGACAGAGGGACACTTAGCTGGATGGACAGAGGGACACTTAGCTGGATGGACAGAAGGACACTTAGCTGGACAGACAGAGGGACACTTAGCTGGATGGACAGAGGGACACTTAGCTGGACAAACAGAGGGACATTAAGCTGGATGGACAGAGGGACACTTAGCTGGACAGACAGAGGGACACTTAGCTGGACAGACAGAGGGACCGTTTCACACGCAGCAGCTAGCTAGCTAGTTAGCTAACCTACTGTGTGAAACCTCTACTTGTCCAGATACCTTGTTCCATTTGAGTTAACAGATATAGACCCGGCGACAGTTCCAGAGATAGATACTATAGATAGATAGGCTGTGTTCGTAATAATTAAATTACAACCAGACAGAGAACAAGGAGTTTGAGAACAAAGTAGGCTCATCTAATGTTCCAGATGAGCTACAGCAATGGGTCAGTGAGTAGTATTACTGCGCCCTCTATGGGCATGCGAGCGGTGGGGCGGAATGCTGCAGACGGTCCATTGAGATCCCGCGGGTCAGGTTACCACCCCCAAGTTCCCCCATCTGTAGTTCTACCGCTGTCTGGTGTTTGAGATGAACAGTAGGAGGGCAGAATCCTGTTATGAAAACATGACAGTGCAGTGAGCGATGCAGGTAGATCCATGTTCATCATGGGTCGGATCGCTCCCTTAATACCTCAGGACCTTCATCAAGTGAGATTGTTCACCAACTTGATCAGTCCTTTAACTGAGACTCAAACAAAAAACCAACTTGATCAGTCCTTTAACTGAGACTCAAACAAAAAAATGTTGTCATGTTTAAGCTAGTGCAGTTTGAAATTCACCCGTCCGATGAATATGAACAGAATTCATTCATTCATTCAAACCTTTTTTTATTCTCGAAAAGACAATTGAGGTTTCCTTCATTTACAATGTCGCCGAGATTACAAACACAATAAAACAAATGAACACATTAAAAGATAAAACAGATTTACGACACATTTAGCATATAAACTAAATAACGATAAATAAGGTGAGGAAATGTAAATGATTTAAAACGGTTATAAGTAGAAACACAAAGGCCATTGATAATAGAGCTAAACTCAGCAGAGGGGGGAAGAGCTTCCAGTTTCACAGTGTTTTGGAGGATATTCCATGATTGGGGAGCAGCATGCAGAGAATGCAGTCTTCCCAAGTTCAGAGCAAGCTCGGGGAAACAAAAGAAGCATCAAGTCATTAGAGCGGGACCCATAGTGTCTATTGATCCATTGCAGCAAGGATGAAATATAAGGAGGTTGCTTACCAGTGCAATGGCCAGCCAACCTTGTCATAAAGAACACAGTGATGTGTTGCTATTGTCTCCCGTGATAAACGGAGTCCAGGGATTTAAGGGTTGTAGCCACAGCATGTCTATAGATTAGATCACCATAGTCCAGAACAGATTAAAAAAACAGATTCAACAACCCTATTCCTACAGTTCGGAGGAAAACTGGATCTGTTTCTATACAGAAAGCCAATTTTCTGTCGCAGCTTAGCAGCAAGTGTATCCACATAGAACTTAAAGAAACATTTTTCATCAATGTACAAACCCAGATATTTATACTCAGTTACTCTCTCAATGCGAGAACCATTCACAGTAGATAAATGTAGATGATCATAATCAATATTTCTAGCTCTAGAGAATAAGATTAATTTAGTTTTACTGACATTAAGAAGCAATTTAAGATTAATAAGAGCCGCCTGAAGAGCGTTAAAAGAGAGCTTCAGCTTCTCAACGGCTAACTGTACAGAGCCTGCAATACCATACACAATTGTGTCATCAGCATATAAATGGGCATGACAGTTATTCAGAGAAGACAAAATATCATTTATGTAGATCGTAAAAAGGACTGGACCCAGCACTGAACCTTGTGGCACGCCTTTAGTGATAGATAAAAAGTCTGACTGGGCATGACCAGTCCTCACACACTGGAGCCTAGTTGACAGATAATCCTGAAACCAGTTACAAGCACTTCCATTCAAACCTAAGTTAGATAAGCTCTCCAGTAGTAGGGGGTGATCAGCCGTATCAAAGGCCTTTGAAAGATCCACAGAGGGCCGCACAGTGTTTTCACTTATCTAGTGCCCAGATTATCATTTCTGACTAGTGTAAGTGCTGAAATTGTACTGTGTTGGGCTCTAAAACCAGATTGATGAGGGCACTGAGTTAATTAAAATAAAAACATTTTGTTGATTATTTACTAGGGTTTCCAGTACTTTAGCTAAGCAGGGTAACCTGGAGATAGGTCTGTAATTATCCAAGTTATCCCTTTCACCTCTTTATGCAACGGAATCACCCGGGCAGACTTCCAAGCAAGAGGAAGTCTACCTGATCTGATGGACAGATTCCATATTAATGCCAACAGCTCAGTAATAGCTGGAGCAGCTAATTTGATAATAAAAGATTCCAAGTTGTCCTCACCCCTAGAACATTTAGGGTCTATGGATAATAAAACCTCAAGCACTTCAAAATGAGTAAAGGGGTGAAAGGAAAAATGTGCAGGGGGCATACTCTGACAATTCTCTACAACAATAGGATGGGACCCAATAAAGTTCCTATCGAATAAATGTCCAGCCTCAGTAAAGTGCTTGTTAAAGGCAAGACACATTTCATTCTGATCAGAAATCACGTTGTCATTCAATATAATACAAGTAGGTAAGGAGGAAGATTTATTTTGGTTTAAATTCACTGCACTTCAAAATTTGATTAGAATAAGTGCTTGTAACTAGCTCCAAGTAATAATCAGGTTTAGCTTTTCTTACAGCATTAGTCCATTTATTTCTAATCTGTCTAAAGGTAAGCCAATACTGTAGATCACCAGAACGTCTGGCACGAGACCAAGCTGAGTTTCTGTCCTCAAACAGTGTTGATAGCCCCTTCGTAAACCAGGGTGAATGCTGTAATGGAAAGTTGGTTAGGCCTGGGGTGTGTGTGTTCAGCGCGGGGCAGAAGTGGTCTGGGGTTTGTGTGTTCAGTGTGGGGCAGAAGAAGCCTGGGGTGTGTGTGTTCAGCACGGGGCAGAAGAGGTCTGGGGTGTGTGTGTTCAGCGTGGGGCCTGAGGCCTGGGGTGTGTGTTCAGTGTGGGGCAGAAGAGGTCTGGGGTGTGTGTGTTCAGCGTGGGGCAGAAGAGGCCTGGGTCGTGTGTGTTCAGCGCGGGGTCTGGGGTGTGTGTGTTCAGTGTGGGGCCTGAGGTCTGGGGTGTGTGTGTTCAGTGTGGGGCAGAAGAAGCCTGGGGTGTGTGTGTTCAGCGCGGGGCAGAAGAGGCCTGGGGTGTGTGTGTTCAGCGCGGGGCAGAAGAGGCCGGGGTGTGTGTGTTCAGCGTGGGGCAGAAGAAGCCTGGGGTGTGTGTGTTCAGCGCGGGGCAGAAGAAGCCTGGGGTGTGTGTGTTCAGCGCGGGGCAGAAGAGGCCTGGGGTGTGTGTTCAGCGCGGGGCAGAAGAAGCCTGGGGTGTGTGTGTTCAGTGCGGGGCAGAAGAGGCCTGGGGTGTGTGTTCAGCGCGGGGCAGAAGAAGCCTGGGGTGTGTGTGTTCAGCGCGGGGCAGAAGAAGCCTGGGGTGTGTGTGTTCAGTGTGGGGCAGAAGAGGCCTGGGGTGTGTGTGTTCAGTGCGGGGCAGAAGAAGCCTGGGGTGTGTGTGTTCAGTGCGGGGCAGAAGAAGCCTGGGGTGTGTGTTCAGTGCGGGGCAGAAGAAGCCTGGGGTGTGTGTGTTCAGCGCGGGGCAGAAGAGGCCTGGGGTGTGTGTGTTCAGTGCGGGGCAGAAGAGGCCTGGGGTGTGTGTGTTCAGTGTGGGGCAGAAGAGGCCTGGGGTGTGTGTGTTCAGTGTGGGGCAGAAGAGGCCTGGGGTGTGTGTGTTCAGTGTGGGGCAGAAGAGGCCTGGGGTGTGTGTGTTCAGTGCGGGGCAGTCTGACATGCTGTGCTGGTCTCCCCCGTCCAGACAACGACACCATCTACTGGGTGGACATGGGTCTCAGCACCATCAGCAGGGCCAAGAGAGACCAGACCTGGAGGGAAGACGTGGTCACCAACGGCATCGGCAGGGTGGAAGGCATCGCTGTGGACTGGATCGCTGGTGAGACCAACACAGAAACACACACACACTCACACACACACACACAAACATACACACACATACACTCACACACACACACACAAACATACACACATACACACGCACACACATACACACACATCGGCAGGGTGGAGGGCATCGCTGTGGACTGGATCGCTGGTGAGACCAACACACACACACACACACACACACACACACATACACACACACAAACACACGCACACACACACACATACACACACATCGGCACGGTGGAGGGCATCGCTGTGGACTGGATCGCTGGTGAGACCAACACACA
>NC_140244.1:14199472-14201112 GCF_949987555.1 Borostomias antarcticus
GGAGAGACTGTGGGGCCTATAGGAGAGACTGTGGGGCCTATAGGAGAGACTGTGGTGGCCTATAGGAGAGACTGTGGGGCCTATAGGAGAGACTGTTGGGGCCTATAGGAGAGACTGTGGGGCCTATAGGAGAGACTGTGGGGCCTATAGGAGAGACTGTGGGGCCTATAGGAGAGACTGTGGGGCCTATAGGAGAGACTGTGGGGCCTATAGGAGAGACTGTGGGGCCTATAGGAGAGACTGTGGGGCCTATAGGAGAGACCGTGGGGCCTATAGGAGAGACCGTGGGGCCTATAGGAGAGACTGTGGGGCCTATAGGAGAGACTGTGGGGCCTATAGGAGAGACCGTGGGGCCTATAGGAGAGACCGTGGGGCCTATAGGAGAGACTGTGGGGCCTATAGGAGAGACTGTGGGGCCTATAGGAGAGACTGTGGGGCCTATAGGAGAGACTGTGGGACCTATAGGAGAGACTGTGGGGCCTATAGGAGAGACTGTGGGGCCTATAGGAGAGACTGTGGGGCCTATAGGAGAGACTGTGGGACCTATATGAAAGACTGTGGGGCCTATAGGAGAGACTGTGGGGCCTATAGGAGAGACTGTGGGGCCTATAGGAGAGACTGTGGGGCCTATAGGAGAGACTGTGGGGCCTATAGGAGAGACTGTTGGGCCTATAGGAGAGACTGTGGGGCCTATAGGAGAGACTTGTGGGGCCTATAGGAGAGACTGTGGGGCCTATAGGAGAGACCTGTGGGGCCTATAGGAGAGACTGTGGGGCTATAGGAGAGACCGTGGGGGCCTATAGGAGAGACCGTGGGGCCTATAGGAGAGACTGTGGGGCCTATAGGAGAGACTGTGGGGCCTATAGGAGAGACTGTGGGGCCTATAGGAGAGACTGTGGGGCCTATAGGAGGAGACTGTGGGGACCTATAGGAGAGACTGTGGGACCTATAGGAGAGACTGTGGGGCCTATAGGAGAGACTGTGGGGCCTATAGGAGAGACTGTGGGGCCTATAGGAGAGACTGTGGGGCCTATAGGAGAGCAGGGACAGTGATATGGAGTCTGCACGTCCTCCCAGTCTGCTGACTGAGCGGTTTCAGGCGTTCTTAATCATAACAAAGTTCAAAGTTACTGCTGTAAGAGGCCCAGTCCTGAAGAGTTAGAGGCCCAGTCCTGAGGAGTTAGAGGCCCAGTCCCTGAAGAGTTAGAGGCCCAGTCCTGAGGCGGTCAGTCAGGCGGTGGTCTGAGCCTCCCCCCCCGGCCCCCCCTGGCCCCCCCCCTCCGGCCCAGCAGCCCCCGGAGGTCCCTCCTGAACTTGTGGGACATGAGCACATAGAGGACGGGATTGGCCACGGTGGAGGAGGTGGCCATGAGCCGCGCCCACACGCTGATGGCGCCGTAGCGGGGGGTGGAGCCTGTGGCCCCGGAGCTCCGCCCCCCCATCAGGGCGAACATGAGGCCGTAGGAGGGAAGCCAGCAGAGGGCGAAGGCCAGCACCAGCATGGCCGACGTCTGGGTCACCCTTGCTCTGGTAGCGCTCCACCTGAGGGGCGCCGCCGCCCTTGCGCTGCCGCCACAGGAAGTGGTAGACCCCGCCGTACGCCAGGGCGATGGCCGTCAGGGGCAGGGCGAAGGCCAGCA
>NC_140244.1:14206312-14213812 GCF_949987555.1 Borostomias antarcticus
CCCCGGTAACTGACCCGCCCTGGTAACTGACCCGCCCTAGTAACTGACCCGCCCCAGTAACTGACCCACCCTGGTAACTGACCCGCCCTGGTAACTCTTGTGCCATCCTGGTAACTGACCCACCCCTGGTAACTGACCCGCCCTGATAACTGACCCGCCCCGGTAACTGACCCGCCCTGGTAACTGACCCACCCCTGGTAACTGACCCGCTCTGGTCACTGACCCGCCCTGGTAACTGACCCACCCTGGTAACTGACCCTGGTAACTGACCCGCCCTGGTAACTGACCCGCCCCGGTAACTGACCCAGCCCTGGTAACTGACCCGCCCTGATAACTGACCCGCCCCGGTAACTGACCCGCCATGGTAACTGACCCACCCCTGGTAACTGACCCGCCCTGATAACTGACCCGCCCCGGTAACTGACCCACCCTGGTAACTGACCCTGGTAACTGACCCGCCCTGGTAACTGACCCGCCCCGGTAACTGACCCGCCCTGGTAACTGACCTGCCCCGGTAACTGACCCGCCTGGTAACTGACCTGCCCTGGTAACTGACCCGCCTGGTAACTGACCCGCCTGGTAACTGATCTGCCCTGGTAACTGATTTGCCCTGGTAACTGACCCGCCTGGTAACTGACCCGCCTGGTAACTGACCCGCCTGGTAACTGACCTGCCCTGGTAACTGATCTGCCCTGGTAACTGATCTGCCCTGGTAACTGACCTGCCCTGGTAACCAAGGCTCCGAACCGGTTCAAGGAACGGAAACGAAAACCGAAAACGAACGGTATTTTACGAGGAACAGAAACGGGAACGAAAACGAAATGGTCTTTAATTGTTCCAGAACAGAAACGTTAATTTGAAATCTTTAAAACCGGTTAATAACGTTATTTTTTCGTTCTTTGTAGTAGGCCTATATAACTTAAAAATAATTGTAAAAAATAATAAAGCTGAGCCTTTTATGGCCGAATAGGCTAAATTAAATTAATTAAATTTGTAGCCTACATCTTGTCCTGTTTTTGTAATGTAGCCTAGGCCCCTAAATCTGTTATTTCACAGTCAGGATCTTAAATGCTTGCTTAGCGAAATGAAGAGATTTAGATATTACAACAACACACCATAGCCTAGTTCAGACTAGGGATGTGCGCAGCGACTATTTTCACTGACGACTAGACGGTGGTTTTGTAACCGATTACATGAATAGTCTAAAAACAGGATTCCCAAGTTTCTACAACAAGTGCTATTTAGAAAAATTGAGGATGTTTCTCAAACTCTGCAAGCTAAGATGCATGACTATTCTTGATGTTTCCCAACCACTCAGCGGCAGCCAATTTGCATGCGTTGCGCAGGGCTGTGACACTCCTTTGTTTGCCTGTGCAAAACAGTAGTTCAGCCTGTCCTTACAGCTTAGTACTTAGCAAAGATATCAATGTGATTTATTTTGTTTAATTGAAGAAGAGTAGGCTAGCCTATAGCCTGTAATGTTTCAGTAGGCTAAAACGAGATTTCACATAAAGACCGCGGATGTCAGAGAGGGCAATAACGTTCGAAGGCAAATTTATTCCAACATTGGTCCACAAAGAATGATGCAAATAATAAAGTGAAAGAAACAATAGCCTACTGTGCAAATATAATGTTTTATATGGACCTGCCTACTGTGCAAATATAATGTTTTATATGGACCTGCGTGTCTGCTATAAAGTTCCTCTATCTTTATAACCAACATTCAGCGGAAGCCAATTTTCACTCGTTGCGCATCTCGCTCCAAGTATGGTTTGGCTATTTAAAACACGGAGTACAGTTGCTTGGATGTATACTAGTATGCATAAACCTATGTTTTGCGAATTTAATGGTCTGCCTCCTTCAGAGTTCAACTCGGCAATTAGGCTGTGAAAGCGAGCGCGCCTCTTGGAATCTAGTCATAGCCTATTGTTGCACAGATTTCTGTCACGTCTTGACTTTCACAAACCAAATGATTAGGCTACATTAATTAATATGAGCACACTTTAGTGACAATGTGCCGTGCAACCCTGATCATTGAATAGCATAAGTTAAATGACTATAATATTAAAGACCGCGGATGTCAGACGATAGGCTACGTATTACGCGTATAGGCGCCAAATCCGGAGCTCCCATACAAAAGGAAGGCAGCATAAACAATAGGGATTGTGCAGATGAATGAATGAGGTGACTAATTATTTATAAATAACATAAAACATTATAAAACGAAATAAAAACAAACAATAGGCCTACAGGCGCAGAATAAAATAGCTTGCAGCAACAGTACAATAAAATATTTGTACAAGAAATACTGTAGGACTATAGAGTCTTAGGCTAACACCCCCGGAACGGTGAACGGAACGTTATTTTTCGTTCTTAACCGGTTCAGGAACGCTATGTTGGTGGCGGAACACGAGAACGGAAACGTTAAATATTCTGGTTCTGCTCGGAGCGAACCGATTGAAAAATAATTTCGTTTTTAAGCCCTGCTGGTAACTGACCTGCCCTGGTAACTGACCCGCCTGGTAACTGACCTGCCCTGGTAACTGACCCGCCTGGTAACTGATCAGCCCTGGTAACTGACCCGCCCTGGTAACTGACCCACCCTGGTAACTGACCCGCCCTGGTTACTGACCCTGGTAACTCTTGTGCCGTCCTGGTCCAGATCCCGGGCCTGAAGATGCCCCGGGGCGTGGCGGTGGACTGGGTGGCCGGGAACATCTACTGGACCGACTCCGGCAGGGACGTCATCGAGGTGGCCCAGATGAACGGACGCCACCGCAAGACCCTCATCTCAGGCATGATCGACGAGCCCTACGCCATCGTGGTGGACCCCCAGAGAGGGTGAGGGGGGGGGGGAGGGGGGCGGGGTGGACCCCCAGAGAGGGTGAGGGGAGGGGGAGGGGTGGATGGGGGAGCAGTGTGGAGGGATACCGCCTGTGTGTGTGCGTGTGTGTGTGTGTGTCTGACTGGGTGTGTATTCCCATCAGAACCATGTACTGGGCAGACTGGGGAAACCACCCCAAGATAGAGACGGCAGCCATGGACGGGACACTGAGAGAGACGCTGGTGCAGGACAACATCCAGTGGCCCACAGGTAACACACACACACACACACACACAGACACGCACATGCGCGGACACACACACACACAAACACACACACTTACTGTTTACTAATGCTTTGGTAGGCCTACTCTATGCCTAGGAGTAGGACTGACACTAATAACTATCTCTCCCTCTGACCGTCTCTCTCTCTCTCTCCCTCTCTCTCCGTCTCTCTCTCTCCGTCTCTCTCTCTCCCTCTCTCTCCCTCTCTCCGTCTCTCTCTCTCCGTCTCTCTCTCTCCCTCCCTCTCTCTCTCTCTCTCTCTCCCTCTTTCTCTCTCCCTCTCCCTCTCCCTCTCCCTCTCCCTCTCCCTCCCTCTCTCTCTCTCCCTCTTTCTCCCTCTCTCTCTCTCTCCCTCTCTCTCTCTCCCTCTCTCTCTCTCCCTCCATCCCTCTCTCTCTCTCTCACTCTCTCTCTCTCTCTCTCTCGCAGGCCTGGCGGTGGACTATTTTAACGAGCGTCTGTACTGGGCTGACGCCAAGCTGTCTGTGATCGGCAGCGTGCGTCTTAACGGCAGTGACCCCGTGGTCGCCGTGTCCAGCATCAAGAACAGTTGAGTGGCTCTGGGCTCCAGGACGGCGCTTAACACCACAGGCCTTTACTAATGTGTCCATTGAAAACCGATTGTGATATATTTATATCAGTATCATGTTGGTTAGAAGGTGAGTTTTATCAGGGGATGACTGTTGCTGAGTGGTCAGACTGTCCTCTGGTTTCCACAGAGCTCCATCACCCCTTCAGCATCGACGTGTTTGAGGACTACATCTACGGGGTCACCTACGTCAACAACTTTGTCTTCCGAGTCAACAAGTTCGGCAAAGGCCCCATGGAGAACCTGACCACGGGCATGAACCACGCCACCGACATCCTGCTGTACCACCGCAACAAACAGCCAGAGAGTGAGAACACGCACACACCTGGACACGCACACACACCTGGACACACACACACCTGGACACACACACACCTGGACACACACACACCAGGACACACACACACCTGGACACACACACACCTGGACACGCACACACACCTGGACACGCACACACACCTGGACACACACACACCTAGACACTCACACACACCTGGACACTCACACACCTGGACACACACACACCTGGACACGCACACACACCTGGACACTCACAGACCTGGACACACACACACCTGGACACGCACACACCTGGACACGGACACACACCTGGACACCGACACACACCTGGACACTCACACACACCTGGACACGCACACACACCTGGACACGCACACACAACTGGACACTCACACACACCTGGACACTCACACACACCTGGACACTCACACACCTGGACACTAGGGCTGCTCGATTATGGCAAAAATCATAATCACGATTATTTTGATTGATATTGAGATCACGATTATTAAACACGATTATTCATTGAATTTTTTTTTTTAATCAAAAGTTTTAACATTTTCTCAACAAATCAAATTATTGACTGATAACAATTAATTTATTAAATGTTGACAGTGGCTTTTCTTTTTAACAATGTTCTTTGGGAGACAAATAGTGAACCTTGACCTTGAAAATAAATAAAATAAAAGTGCCAAAACTGATAAATAAAGAAGCTTCAAAGCACCGCCACCACCACAGAAGACTACCTCGGAAAAATAATTTCACTCGGACAGAACGCGTCTAAATAAGTTATTTAATGGTAGCGCCGAGGCTTCAAAACCCAGCATTTGTTAAAATAGACCCTTTTGCTTAGGTAAGTGACGTTTCATGTTTATCTGACACTTGTAAATATGAGCGCCTCTCCTAAATAGGCCGACACCGATTTATTTTGACGGCAAAGTGAATGGACCGGCAAAGGACTGTTGTCTGGCATGAGTGAGCGGAATGCGACAACGGGACTGAGAAGGGCTACTTTGAGGGGCAGCTACGACTGTGTAGCAAATTTTACACACCGTGTCAACTTGGTCCAAATCTGTCTCCGCGAACCCATAGTGTTTCCACACCACTGACGTCTTGTCCACCTCTCGTTCTGCTGCCATAATCTTCTTCTTGTCGTGTTTTGTTCGAGAGGAGCATGCGTGCGCCTCGCTTGACAACTCGTCTCGCTTTGAAGTGTTTGTTTTGGGGCTTTGGGGGGTGGGGGAGGGGTCAAGCACAGTATAGCTCTGCAGTGTAGGGTGCACTTGATTTGTGCTAAATCGTTTTATGGCGATTATTTAGTTTTAATGATCGTTGACAGCCCAAATCGTAATCTAGATTAAAATCCGATTAATCGAGCAGCCCTACTGGACACACACACACACCTGGACACGCACACACACCTGGACACGCACACACACCTGGACACTCACACACCTGGACACACACACCTGGACACGCACACACACACCTGGACACGCACACACACCTGGACACGCACACACAACTGGACACTCACACACACCTGGACACGCACACACAACTGGACACTCACACACACCTGGACACTCACACACCTGGACACTCACACACACCTGGACACTCACACACCTGGACACTCACACACCTGGACATGGACACACCCCTGGACACTCAACCACCTGGACATGGACACACCCCTGGACACTCACACACACCTGGACACACACACACACCTGGACACACACACACACCTGGACACGCACACACACCTGGACACGCACACACACCTGGACACGCACACACACCTGGACAAGCACACATACCTGGACACGGACACATGCTAACAGGGACACACGCTAACATTGGCACACACGCTAACATGGACACCCACGCTAACATGGACACACTAACACAGACACACGCTAACACGGACACACGCTAACACGTCACACGCGTACACAGACACACGCTAACACGGACACACGCTAACACGGACACACGCTAACACGGACACACGCCAACATGGACACACGCTAACATGGACACATGCTAACATGGACACACACGCTAACATGGACACGCTAACATGGACACATGCTAACATGGACACACACTAACACGGACACACACTAACACGGACACACGCTAACACGGACACACGGCAACATGAACACGCGCTAACATGGACTCAGACCCTTTGTTGTGTTTGTCAAGGTCGCTGCATACTGTAGGTAAAGTCTCTCAAAAACAAGTAGGTGTAAAAAATGCAGCTCTTCAGACTTAAGCTTGTTTTATGCTTCTGCGTCAACACGTGTGTGCATCTGTGCGTCATCTCACGCACACGCTAGTCATTCATGGTACAGCGGCCGATTGCGCAGGCCATGTAATTATACACATTCAACACTAGATGGCACTATCACTTTCCTGCTTGCATATGACACTGGGATTTAAATTCAGGAAAAGATCTTCTTTTGCTAGTTTTCAAATTAAGTTTTGTTTCATTAGATTAGATTTCCAAAAATAATCTGGCCCAAAACAATGCCATCATTCACATCAGCATTCATTACCTCAGCAATTTCCCTCCATGAATTCAAAGGCACATTTCTTTTTTTAAATTCTTTTGATTTTGCATCGTACAGGTGCCGCCGGTATTTGCGAACCTGCTCCACTAGCATCTCCTCGAACTGATCCATTTTGCCAGGCTTGCTTGTTTACAAGAAAACGGACGGCAAATATGTGAACAATTAAAAGACCAACGCGTTGCGACCTTCATAGGTCTTCATCAGGGATCTTCAACACAGACCCTAACATGAAATCGTTATCGTTTGCATTGTTTCAGCTGTTCACACAGTAACATTGTGCTCTCTCTCCCTCCCCCTCTCTCTCTCTCTCCCTCTCTCTCCCTCCCTCCCTCTCTCTCTCTCCATCTCTCCCTCCCTCTCTCTCTCTCTCTCTCTCTCTCTCCCTCCCTCCCTCCCCCTCTCACTCCCTCTCCCTCCCTCTCTCTCTCTCTCTCTCTCCCTCCCTCTCTCTCTCAGTGACGAACCCGTGTGACAGGAAGAAGTGTGAGTGGCTGTGTCTGCTGAGCCCCAGCGGTCCGGTCTGCACCTGCCCCAACGGACGCACGCTGGACAACGGCACCTGTGTGGAGCTCCCCACCCCCACCCTGTCTCCCATCGGTGAGACACACCTGTACACACACACACACACACACACACACACACACACACACACACACACCCTGTCTCCCATCGGTGAGAGACTATACACACACACACACACACACACACACACACACACACCCACCCTGTCTCCCATCGGTGAGAGACTATTCACACACACACACACACACACACTCACACACACACACACACACACACACACACACACCGACCCTGTCTCCTATCGGTGAGAGACACACCTGTACACACCTGTACACACACACACACACACACACACATACACACACACTAGGGATGCCACGCTTCTTGGTATAATATCGT
>NC_140244.1:14218812-14266312 GCF_949987555.1 Borostomias antarcticus
CACACAAACACACACACAGACATAGTTCATCTATGTGTCCTGACATTGGTCTTGTGTGTGTCCTGACCCTTCGTCGTGTGTGTGTGTCAAGGTTATTTTAGTTAACAAAAACGAACTAAAAAACGAAAACTAGGTGTGAAAAAACATTTTAGTTAACTGAAATAAAAAATAAAAAATAGACTTTACAAAAAAACGATAACTGACTAAAACTGCATTGTGTGTTTACAAAACTAACTAAAATAAACTAAGATTAAAGAGAAAATGTCCTTAGTTTTAGTCTTTTTCATTTCATACATAAGCCTAGTATTTTGGGTGGATATGAAATCTATCCTCCATTTTATTTAGCTATGCCCCTGCGCAGAAGTAACCTGACGTGCGCCAGATGGCTTGTTTCACACAGAGTGAAACAACGTGAGCTCAGGAGAACAGGATAGTCTGACAAGGCTAGCACAGAAGAAAAAAAACACTAAAACTAATACTGAAACTAATAAAAACTAAACTAAAACTAAGCATTTTCAAAAAACTAAACTAAACTAGCAAACCTGCTTTAAAACTAATCAAAACTAAACTGAAATTGATAACAAAAAGTTAAAACGATATAAAAATAAAAACTAACTAAAAAAAGCAAAACTATTATAACCTTGGTGTGTGTGTGTCCTGACCCTTCGTCGTGTGTGTGTGTGTGTGTGTGTCCTGACCCTTCATCGTGTGTGTGTGTGTCCTGACCCTTGGTCTTGTGTGTGTGTGTCCTGACCCTTGGTCTTGTGTGTGTGTGTGTGTGTGTCCTGACCCTTGGTCTTGTGTGTGTGTGTGTCCTGACCCTTGGTCTTGTGTGTGTGTATTTCCTGACCGTCGTGTGTGTGTGTCCTGACCCTTCGTCGTGTGTGTGTGTGTGTCCTGACCCTTCATCGTGTGTGTGTGTGTGTGTCCTGACCCTTGGTCTTGTGTGTGTGTGTCCTGACCCTTGTTCTTGTGTGTGTGTGTCCTGTAGCTGCACCAGTGGCAGGGTCCAGCCCAGCTGCTACAGCTGTGATGAGTACTGCGCCAACGGGCACTGCTCGGTCAACCCTCACACACACCTCCCAGAGTGCAGGCGAGTATTCACACACACACACACACACACACACACACACACACACACACACACACCTCACACACCGTCTGTAATAACAAAGTGCATGTGTGGTGTGTGTGTGTCCAGGTGTTCGCCTGGCTGGCAGGGTCATCGCTGCGAGGTGGTGGCTTCTGGCGTCGTCTCCTCAGAGTCTGGTGGACGTAAGTCACCTCCCCAAACCCGCTGGCAACTACCCAGTCACCTACAGTGTGTGTGTGCTCCATATCTAAATGTTCCTGTGTGTGTGTGTGTGCGCGTGTGTGTGTGTGTGTGTGTGTGTGCGTGTGTGCGTGTGTGTGTGTGTGCGTGTGTGCGTGTGTGTGTGCGTGTGTGTGTGTGTGCGCGTGTGTGTGTGCAGGCACGGCCTCCATCGTGGTCCCAGTGGTGCTGCTGGTTCTACTGGTCCTGCTGGCGGGGGGCGCGTTGTTCTGGTACAGGAAGAGGATGAGAGGGTGAGTCAACTTCCCCCACACACAGGACGTCAGGGGAACACCGCGTCTGGACACCTCCCTTCCTCCTTCGCTGATCTCTCTCTCTCTCTCTCTCTCTCTCTCTCTCTCTCTCTCTCGTTTGCCTCTCTTCTCTCTCTCTGCTGGGAGTGACTGTCTCTCTTCTGCTCTCTCTCTGCTGGGAATGACTGCCTCTCTTCTGCTCTCTCTCTGCTGGGAGTGACGGACTCTCCTCTCTCTCTCTCTGCTGGGAGTGACGGTCTCTATCTCTCTGCTGGGAGTGACGGTCTCTCTCTCTCTTTCTGCTGGGAGTGACTGTCTCTCTCTCTCTGCTGGGGGTGACGGTCTCTCTTCTCCTCTCTCTCTGCTGGGAGTGACGGTCTCTCTTCTCTCTCTTTCTGCTGGGAGTGACGGTCTCTCTTCTCTCTCTCTCTGCTGGGAGTGACGGTCTCTCTTCTCCTCTCTCTCTGCTGGGAGTGACGGTCTCTCTTCTCTCTCTTTCTGCTGGGAGTGACGGTCTCTCTTCTCTCTCTCTCTGCTGGGAGTGACGGTCTCTCTTCTTTCTCTGCTGGGAGTGACAGTCTCTCTTCTCCTCTTTCTCTGGGAGTGACGGTCTCTCTTCTGTCCCTCAGGTCTGGCAGGCCGGGCAAATCCTGCTCCAGACGCTCGCGGTAATGGTTGCCAGGGTTACGCTTTACTTCCATCCTCCCACCCAAAAACTGCACCCCGTACCCCTCTCTCTCTCTGTTCCTCTCTCCCTCTCTCTCTGTTCCTCTCTCTCTCGGTCTCTCTCTGTTCCTCTCTCCCTCTCTCTCTGTTCCTCTCTCCCTCTCTCTCTCTCGGTCTCTCTCTGTTCCTCTCTCCCTCTCTCTCTCTCGGTCTCTCTCTGTTCCTCTCTCTCTCTCCTTCTCTCTCTGTTCCTCTCTCCCTCTCTCTCTGTTCCTCTCTCCCTCTCTCTCTCTTGGTCTCTCTCTGTTCCTCTCTCTCTCTGTTCCTCCCTCTGTCTCTCTCTGTTCCTCTCTCTGTCTCCGTACCTCTCTCTCTCTCTCTCTCTCTGTCTCTCTCCGTACATCTCTCTCTCCATTTTCCATGTCCATCCTCTGCTGTGCGGTGTATAGTTCTGTGTTCTCTCCCCCCCCACCCCAGGGTGGTGGGAACCCAGGGTGGTGATCTATGGGAATAGATCTGTCTGTCTGAGGCACAAGAGTGTCCATACTGTCCTCCATCCTACCCTACTGTACTATACTGTATATATATATAGTAGTATTGTATATATATATAGCCTATATATATATATATATATATGGGTCAGTGACAAATAAGGGTGGGGGAAAAAAACTTGGGGGAAATACTGTTTTAAAAGCTTGCATCAGGTGTGTTAATATGTGGATTTTGTATTTATGTTGGTTTTATGTCATTTGAAATTACATTTGCACAATTATTTTAAGACCAAATGCACCTGAAAATGTCAAGTGGTGTAACCAGAGAAAAGGCCAGTAAAGGCCGGTAAATATTCCATATTTTATCAACCTAGAGTGTATGTAGGTGTACTCATAATAATAATCAATTGCAACATGTTACCTAAGAATAGATTTTATCAGGGTGATCTCAAATTGTAATATTTCACCAGTTTTGCAACATCGAGCGGGTCATATGGTATGCTGAAAACACCTTGGTTTTATGGAAATGTATGTCAAAATGACTAAAAACATGTTGTTACACTACAGTAGAATATAATGCTTAGTTAGGAATAGGAATATAATTAATATTCCTGTATAATTTCATATTTTCATGAACAAACACTGGTTACACCATTTGACACAACCCAGTGTCAATTGATGTAACCATCCACATTTACCACATTTATTATATTGTATTAATGATGAAATGGCAGACAAGTATCTGACCTATTAGACAGGCCATCTCTGAGTCTCAACACAACATAGAATGTCTGGCCAAATAACATGTAGGCTATGATGTAAATGACAATTCCCCTTTTCTCGAAAGAATACTTGGAAAATAAATAAAACTGACTAATAAACTAAACATTTCTTCTTAAGAGGGCTAGTTGTCCTTGTGCTGCATCATAAAATATTGCTTCTTGCCTAAAATAGCATCAAACAGAAAGACTTATAATAGGAGTCATATTTGAATCAAGACATTTACATTAAAAATCAAATTTGTCAGGCATTTACATGGACACCCATGAAAGCTAGCTAGTTGACCTAGCTACTTTCAAACATACTTTTTAAAGTAAATACTTGTTTTTATGATAAATATCAATAATCAATGTTTCCACTGGTTACACCATTTGACATGTAAACCTAATCATACCTGACCATACCCTAAAATGTCAAATTATCTCAATATTTCTAAGAGAGTTACTAACCTTGACATGCAACCATGAAGAGCAGAGAGGGGTCCTTCTTTGTGATACATTTCCCGCCAAAATTGTCGTCTTGTAAAAAAAAAAAAACTCCTTATATGGTGGTTACACCATCTAGACACTTATGTAAGTTGACCTGACTGACATGATTCCCCGGATTATTGATAATATCCAGAACAATATAGTTCCACTTATTTTATTAACTTTAAAATAGTTCTTATGTAAGATTATGCCAAACTAGTTTATATGTTTTTTTTAGACTTTCAGCTCTTTTGAGCAATTAGAACATTTCTGTACTTAGTTTTTATGGTTACACCACTTAGACATTTTTTGCCATTTTTACTCAATAATTCTCTCGAAATGAATTAAAACCACAACTTTTTATGGCAGGTTGTCAGAAAAGAATGTATGCAAGTAATCTTTAAGTTTATTTAAAAATTTGAACCTAAAAAATGTAAACTTAACCAAAGGGGCACAAAAAAACAAGCGTCACGTCTTTGACCCATATATATATATATATATATATATATATAGTATTGTACCATAGTGGCGTGTGCTGTGTCCATATATATAGTAGTATTGTGTATATATATATATATATATATATATATATATATATATATATATATATATAGTATTGTACCATAGTGGCATGTGTTGTGTCCATATATATAGTATTATTGTATATATGTGTATATATATATATATATATATATATATATATAGTATTGTACCATAGTGGTGTGTGCTGTGTCCATATATATCGTAGTATTGTATATATATATATATATATATATATATATTAGTATTGTACCGTATGTGTGTTGTGTCCAGTGCTACGGTCATCCTGTGGAGAGAGGTTTGTTCCAGGCCAGGATGGGAAAATCCAGCATTTAATAGGATGGATCTACTGTCTGTGTGCAGTATCTATGGATCTGACTGTCTCATTCACAGTGGGTGCTTCAGTGTGTCATGTGACCCTGTGGACCAGAGGGTCCGTGTGTGTCTGGATGAATGCTGGATTTGTTCAGCTCCTGTGATGTGGCTTGGTCCCAGGCCTTCTGGGTGACCGTGATGTGATGGTCTGTGTGATGTGATGGTCTGTGATGTGATGGTCTATGTGATGTGATGGTCTGTGTGATGTGATGGTCTGTGTGATGTGATGGTCTGTGTGATGTGATGGTCTGTGTGATGTGATGGTCTGTGTGATGTGTTGGTCTGTGTGATATGATGGTCTATGTGATGTGATGGTCTCTGTGATGGTCTATGTGATGTGATGGTCTGTATGATGTGATGGTCTGTGTGATGTGGTGGTCTGTGTGATGTGATGGTCTGTGTGATGTGGTGGTCTGTGTGATGTGATGGTCTGTGTGATGTGATGGTCTATGTGATGTGATGATCTATGTGATGTGATGGTATGTGTGATGTGATGGTCTGTGTGATGTGATGGTCTATGTGATGTGATGGTCTGTGTGATGGTATATGTGATGTGGTGGTCTGTGTGATGTGATGATCTATGTGATGTGATGGTCTGTGTGATGTGATGGTCTGTGTGATGTGATGGTCTATGTGATGTGATGGTCTGTGTGATGGTATACGTGATGTGATGGTCTATGTGATGTGATGGTCTGTGTGATGTGATGGTATGTGCGATGTGATGGTCTGTGTGACGTGGTGGTCTCTGTGATGTGATGGTCTGTGTGATGTGGTGGTCTGTGTGATGTGATGGTCTGTGTGACGTGGTCTCTGTGATGTTATGGTCTGTGTGATGTGGTGGTCTGTGTGATGTGATGGTCTGTGTGACGTGGTGGTCTCTGTGATGTGATGGTCTGTGTGATGTGGTGGTCTGTGTGATGTGATGGTCTGTGTGATGTGGTGGTCTGTGTGATGTGATGGTCTGTGATGTGATGGTCTGTGTGATGTGGTGGTCTGTGTGATGTGATGGTCTGTGTGATGTGATGGTCTGTGTGATGTGATGGTCTATGTGATGTGATGGTCTGTGTGATGTGATGGTCTGTGTGATGTGATGGTCTGTGTGATGTGATGGTCTATGTGATGTGATGGTCTGTGTGATGTGATGGTCTGTGTGATGGTCTATGTGATGTGATGGTCTGTGTGATGGTATATGTGATGTGATGGTCTATGTGATGTGATGGTCTGTGTGACGTGGTGGTCTGTGTGATGTGATGGTCTGTGTGATGTGGTGGTCTCTGTGATGTTATGGTCTGTGTGATGTGGTGGTCTGTGTGATGTGATGGTCTGTGTGATGTGGTGGTCTGTGTGATGTGGTGGTCTGTGTGATGTGATGGTCTGTGTGATGTGGTGGTCTGTGTGATGTGATGGTCTGTGTGATGTGGTGGTCTGTGTGATGTGGTGGTCTGTGTGATGTGATGGTCTGTGTGATGTTATGGTCTGTGTGATGTGATGGTCTGTGTGATGTGGTGGTCTGTGTGATGTGGTGGTCTCTGTGATGTGATGGTCTGTGTGATGTGATGGTCTGTGTTATTTGGTGGTCTCTGTGATGTTATGGTCTGTGTGATGTGGTGGTCTGTGTGATGTGGTGGTCTCTGTGATGTGATGGTCTGTGTGATGTGGTGGTCTCTGTGATGTGATGGTCTGTGTGATGTGGTGGTCTGTGTGATGTGGTGGTCTGTGTGATGTGATGGTCTGTGTGACGTGGTGGTCTCTGTGATGTGATGGTCTGTGTGATGTGGTGGTCTCTGTGATGTGATGGTCTGTGTGATGTGGTGGTCTGTGTGATGTGATGATCTATGTGATGTGATGGTATGTGTGATGTGATGGTCTGTGTGATGTGATGGTCTATGTGATGTGATGGTCTGTGTGATGGTATATGTGATGTGGTGGTCTGTGTGATGTGATGGTCTGTGTGATGGTATATGTGATGTGATGGTCTATGTGATGTGATGGTCTGTGTGACGTGGTGGTCTATGTGATGTGATGGTCTGTGTGATGTGGTGGTCTCTGTGATGTTATGGTCTGTGTGATGTGGTGGTCTGTGTGATGTGATGGTCTATGTGATGTGATGGTCTATGTGATGTGATGGTCTGTGTGATGGTATATGTGATGTGATGGTCTATGTGATGTGATGGTCTGTGTGACGTGGTGGTCTGTGTGATGTGATGGTCTGTGTGATGTGGTGGTCTCTGTGATGTTATGGTCTGTGTGATGTGGTGGTCTGTGTGATGTGATGGTCTGTGTGATGTTATGGTCTGTGTGATGTGGTGGTCTGTGTGATGTGATGGTCTGTGTGATGTGGTGGTCTGTGTGATGTGGTGGTCTGTGTGATGTGATGGTCTGTGTGATGTTATGGTCTGTGTGATGTGATGGTCTGTGTGATGTGGTGGTCTGTGTGATGTGGTGGTCTCTGTGATGTGATGGTCTGTGTGATGTGATGGTCTGTGTTATTTGGTGGTCTCTGTGATGTTATGGTCTGTGTGATGTGGTGGTCTGTGTGATGTGGTGGTCTCTGTGATGTGATGGTCTGTGTGATGTGGTGGTCTCTGTGATGTGATGGTCTGTGTGATGTGGTGGTCTGTGTGATGTGGTGGTCTGTGTGATGTGATGGTCTGTGTGACGTGGTGGTCTCTGTGATGTGATGGTCTGTGTGATGTGGTGGTCTCTGTGATGTGATGGTCTGTGTGATGTGGTGGTCTGTGTGATGTGGTGGTCTGTGTGATGTGGTGGTCTGTGTGATGTGATGGTCTCTGTGATGTGATGGTCTGTGTGATGTGGTGGTCTGTGTGATGTGGTGGTCTGTGTGATGTGGTGGTCTCTGTGATGTTATGGGCTGTGTGATGTGGTGGTCTGTGTGATGTGGTGGTCTCTGTGATGTGATGGTGTCTCTGCTTGCGCAATGTAGCCTCTACAAGGACCACTGAGGTGGCCGACCACTGTCATGACCTTCTCCTATCCTGTGTGTGTGTGTGTGCGCGTGTGTGTGTTTGTGTGTATGCGTGTGTGTGTTTGTGTGTGCGTGCATGTCTGTGTGTATGTGTGCAGTGCCAAGGGCTTCCAGCACCAGAGGATGACGAACGGAGCCATGAACGTGGAGATCGGGAACCCGGCCTACAAGATCTACGAGGGCGAGCCGGACGACGACGCTGGGGAACTGCTAGACGCAGACTTCACGCTTGACCCAGACAAGGTAGGGAATACACACACACACTCTCTCTCACACACACACTCACACACGCTTGCACACACACACTCACACGCACACACTCACGCTCGCACGCACGCACTCACACACACACGCACACACTCACGCTCGCACGCACACACACACACGCTCGCACACGCTCGCACGCACGCACACACTCACACACGCACACACACTCTCTCTCACACACAAACACACCCACACACACACTCTCTCTCTCACACACACACACACACGCACACACTCCTACTTTATAAAGAACATTTCTAAGAGTTTCCTCCTGTTTCCTCCCAGCCCACCAACTTTACAAACCCAGTATACGCCACTCTGTACATGGGAGCCCACACCAGCCGGAACTCCCTGGCCAGCACGGACGAGAAGAAGGAGCTGCTGTCGCGGGGGGATGAGGAGCCCCTGGTGGACCCACTGGCATAGACTGTCCATTAGCCTGGGTCATACCATTCCAGACACACCCCTCTTTTTGCCTTTTAAAGAAAAAAAACTGAGAGAAAATCAACAAAAAAAGCGTGAACACTGTATAGAATGTACAAACATGAAGGACTACTTTTGTATGTGATTGCAGTATTATATTTTGTTCTTTTAAGATTCTGGTCAAAAATGAACAAAACATTTTCTATAAGATATTTTTAATTTACTCTTTTGTCCCTTCCCTTTTACCTAAATAGCCACTACCTCTGTGCAAAATGAAATGAAAAGAAAAAGAAAATTTGAAGAAAAGCATCATCATTGGAGCAATTTGAATTTTTTATTTTTGTATGAATTGTATAGAGAAAAAAACATTGTTCCATTTCACCAGTGCCAACTGTCTGTTGTCTGTATTGACTTTGAGTGGGGAAGGCAAACTCAAAGTTTTCTAAGTCGGTACCAATGTTGTCTTGATGACAGTTTGTTTGCGAGTGTGCGAGGCAGGTTTAACATAGCATGATTTGTGTACAGCACGTGAAAAATTGTCAATTCCAGATGGCAACTTCAGTATTTCCATATAATTTTCTCAGAGAGCGATGTTCATGAAATGATTGTTTTCTCTTCCTTGCACAGACTTCATGTCTTGCGGTGTGTAGACAGTACTGGGTACACTACCGTCAAATGTAAAGCAGGTCCATGTATGTTTGTTTCTGTAATATCCAGATGGTGTTCATGGGCTCATGTGATGTTGAAGTATCATAATCAGATGAATAAGAGTATGAGTGTGTTTGCTGTCTGGTGACATGTGAGGAACAGGAAGTTGATGAAGAGTTGAAACGTTCATGGCTGCGTTTCCCAGAGGCATCGTAGCGCTACGATGAACGCCGTAGCTTACGATGAACGCAGCGCTACAATGCCTCTGGGAAACTCAGCCCAGGCTTGTGAATGCTTCCATGGGCGGGCAGTGAGCGTGTCCAGGTCACGGCAGGCCAGAGCAAACGATCAACGAGACTATCAGAGAGATGTGTCTGAGTCAGCGTGACACGCTAACTAACCTGTCACATCCAACCCCTCTGAAGGACAGCTGTGTGATGGATAAAGGGTGGATGTGAAAGAGGGCTCTGGTCTAGTGTACATCTTTTATCATTTCATTTGGTTTCTGTAGAGGCTCGGTCCACCTGGCCACTTAAGGAGAACAACCAGCTCTGTGCTCTTACCGTTGTGTAAAAGCTTATTCCTGTGTTGTTCCCTAGCTGTGGTAGGTCCCGTGTTTGGTCCCCAGCCCACGCCTTGCTGCTGCTAGCGCTGCTGCTCACCTGCCGGCCGCGGGGGCGTCTCACGCTCTGCTGTCCCACAATGCCGCGGGGTGTCTCTCACGCTCTGCTGTCCCACAATGCCGCGGGGCGTCTCCCACGCTCTGCTGTCCCACAATGCCGCGGGGCGTCTCACGCTCTGCTGTCCCACAATGCCGCGGGGCGTCTCACGCTCTGCTGTCCCACAATGCCGCGGGGTGTCTCTCACGCTCTGCTGTCCCACAATGCCGCGGGGCGTCTCCCACGCTCTGCTGTCCCACAATGCCGCGGGGCGTCTCACGCGCCGCTCAGTCCCACAATGCTGCTTCTGTCAGACTGATCAGCCATATCTTAATGCATGTGAAAACACACACACACACGTTGAAGTAACTAGAATAACAAATCCATATGTTGCTTACTGTACCTGTCAGCAAGTGTTATTTTTGATTTTATGCTTGTTTTTAATTGAGAGAAGAGATGAGTACAATCACTTGACTTAAAGAGCATTTTTGCAAAATCATACATGCATTTATGGATTTAAGTCGTTTAAGTTTTTGATTAGTCCTTGTTTTTTAATGAGAAATTACAGCTTTTATAGTACACAATGCATGGAGGCTCAGACTTTCTTCTGGAAAGAGAAGAAATTTAATTTTTGCTGGAGTACTTTACAAACTAAATAACAGATTGTTATAAATAAAATTTTAAAAACTGTACAGAAAACGATCTTCTGGTTTTGTCTTCTCTTTCTAAGTTCCTACTGTATACTTGTATACTAAGTTCCTACTGTATACTTGCAAGTTGTGATGAATGACAGCTTGATTTCAAAGGAGATGTGAGCAAACCTTTTAATTTGAATGGATACAATCAGATGTTATCAGAGGTAACCCAACACCTGTTTGTTCATACGATCCAAACAGAAAAGACCATGTGTAGTTTGGTTTCAGTCGTCATCCAAACTCAGAACAACAGCAAATTTGACAGAGAACTTGTGAATCATGTTGATTGCTAGAAGTAGAACTGTACGGTACTTTAACCTCAAGTTACTGTATATTCAAATAATTATGATGAACATTATAATCAATAATTCAAATAATTACAAAGTACTTTGTATATTGCACTGTATCTGAAAATGAATTGACAACAACTGATACATATTGTATGGTTCGTATTTCCAATTTCAACTTTAATCTGACAATCAACATCTATAGGTTGATTATGTCAGATTATCATTAATCATAGATAAACCAAAATCAACCAGCTGCACTATAGAATAAACAAATCAATGAATACTCTAAATGCTCTGTTCACGCAGTCAAATGTATGGATTCAAAAACCAAAAAGCCTTCAGAGAGAATACAATATCTATCTATACCAAGTCAGGTGGTATGATGGCACTGAATTACAACTACTATACAATCAAATAATCACAAAGCCTGTTTAGATGTGTCAGGTCTCTGCTCCCTCTGTGTTTATAGAGACTAAGGACTACAGAACCCAGTCACTGATCACTGACTTCTTCCATGTGTTTATAGAGACTAAGGACTACAGAACCCAATCACTGATCACTGACTTCCTCCATGTGTTTATAGAGACTAAGGACTACAGAATCCAGTCACTGATCACTGACTTCCTCCATGTGTTCATTCGATGCCTTTGGCTTTCAGCTCATCTCTCACTCTGGTCAGGTAGTTAGGGTCTGGGTATCCAAAACTGTGGACAGAAACACCATAGACTGCATGAGTTAAGCTGCAGTCTATTCATTCCAGACCAGTCTATCAATTCCAGTCAGTTGAATCTCAACAGGTGGAACAGAGATCATAATGTATGGCATTAATGAATATGACATTAAATATGAACACATACTGTAACAGAACAGGTAGGATAATATGAATTGTTTGAGCATTCTAAGATGTGAGGGATGTTGTTAGCTGATGTACCAGGCTGGTCCCCCAATAGGTTGGGTCTTGTGGTGGATGTCATTCCAGGTCACACAGTCATCCATCCCACTGGTTCTGGATGTCCCGACCGTGAAGATCAGCTTTTGTTTGAAGGCTTTCTGGAGCAGATTCAGAACCTCCCTGCCCTCCTTGTTGTCGGGCAGATAAGCTGTTCTATTTGTCCCAAGGAATCTCTTTCCAGGGCTGGGGTGTCTCTCCTGAAACCAAGTGAATACAGAGTATAGATTCAAGTATTCAGAAATACACACAGAACATGAATTAAGAAGGTTGAAAATCATTCATTAATATCTAGGATCAAGGATTCTACCGTCTGTTGTCCGTTTGGAATATTATAGTTGATAATGATGGTGCCACAGGTGAATCCAGGTAAGACCGTAGACTGGGTTGTATGGGATGTCATATACCCAGGTGGCTGATTCCCTTCCACCTGCCCAAACACATTCTTACACACAGGACAGATGGGGCCTTGGTTCTTCTCCGCTTCCTTCAGACAATCTCTGCAAAACCCATGGCTGCATTTCAACCTCTCCTTGTTTTTAAACGCGTCCAAGCAGATGGGGCATCTCTCTTCCTCCTCGTCTCCTGTAGCTCCTCCTCCTTCCCCGGCTGCTCCTCCAACAGCTGCTCCTCCAACAGCTGCTCCAGGCCCGGGCCTCTGGTCTCTGGCGTATCCGATCCTCTGCTTGTCCTCCTCTTTGAAGACCGGGCTCCCTAGCCTCTCCTCCAGCTCGCTGACCGCAGGGCCCAGATGCTCTGGGAGGCCGATCAGTCTCCAGGGACCGTAGGACTCTTCTGGCCAGACGAGAGGGTGTTGAGAGCGGATCTCCTTCAGCACATCTCCCACGGCCGCCTTCTGGTCAGACGTCCGGAGGTAGCAGCTCACGACGGACGTGGCCACCCTCTGGTACAGACATATCAGGGCCCTGAAGGCGTGGCTCTCCAGAGAGGCTGCTTGTCCGTCACCAAGGGGCTGGGCTTTCACTGTCACTTTACCGCAGAGGGGATCATGATTTTCCTTGAATTCCACGCCAAATCTACCTTGGATGTCCTTGATTTTCTGACCAAAAGCAGCGTTCATCAGCTTCCAGAGACTCTGCTCAATGGACAGCCCCTTGGCCTCCAGCTGGTCCTTGATGTCCATCTTGATCTTCTGTGGTGTATTCTCAGCTCCAGAGGATGCCATGCTTGTTGAAGAGTTGTGGCCCAATCCAAGTACCTTCCGGACTGACATTATGCTCTGTTTCGGCCCGTACATGACGGACTCTTTTGAGGTAGCCGCCAGCACCAATTTGGCATCATAGTTCTGGAGCTTCATCAGTGTATGAACACAATCCCCTGAGTCTGCTTGGTCCAGATGAATGGGGAAGCTGTCAATCTCTCCAGTATCTGTACTCTTCAGGACCAGGTCTGTGAAGTCCTGGAGAGCCCTGTGAGGGCGTGAATCTCTGCCTGGACGATCCCCTTTAAAGGACACTCTTACATCTGCTGTTATTTTGACTCCATGTTCTCTTTCTATCCGCTCCAGCTCTTTCCTGTAGGCCTGGTTGACGTACCAGAAGGTCAGCAGGGGGACGAGGCAGCTGTCCTCCCCACCACCATCACTGGGATCCACAGCTGGGTTAGAAGCCCAACTGGGTGAAGCCGTTTCTGAAGATCCACTCTGCCCATCAACAAACCCAGCTTCAGTCTGTCTGTAGACACTTCGGTCACTACTGGTAGTGGTATGTACTTTCATCGGGATCTGATGGGTAAAAATCCAATACATAACGTGTACTGTAGGCTATGGTTAGGCAACAGCCATTCAAAGTGATGTACAGTATGGCATTTTACATTTCATAGCCATTAATAAACCAGGCAACTTTACGATACATACGTACATCCTCAGTAGTATTGATTGAGCTCCTGCCTGGTCTTTGAGCATGGAGCTGAGCAGGTCTCTTGTGAAACTGTATAGTGCAAGTTGCATGGTCTTTGAAGAGCAACTTAGGCTTCAACTTCAGAAGGGCATCCAAGGCTGGACGCATGATAAAACAATGAATGATTTGATTGAAAGGAGAGAGAACAAAGAGATGCTTTGTGATAATAATATCTAACAAAATCCAACCTACTCTTTTGTACAACCGATTGAATGTATCATTACAATAAAATGAAGGTACTGTCTCCAAGTTTTCAAGAGATTCTAACCTGAGGAGGGCTGTATCTTGACCAAAGCCGAGCGACTATTCTCTGTCAGACTCTGAACACTGACTGAGCACGCTGTCTCCAGATCACCGCCCGTGTTGAGCCACGACTGGAGAGATTTCTGGAGTTCATTTTTCATTCTTGGTGGTATGTCTTTCCCAGACCACGCCAAACTGACATGGGCGGTGACCTCATCAGGAGCTGCAGTGGGCATCTTTTCCCCAATCTCTTCCTCTGAACGATACATATCCTAAACGACAAAACCACTCATATGAATTATCAGTTTATTAAAAAATTGGGTTAGACAACTGAGTTGTTAGATCAAGTTAAATACGGTAATAGGTAAGGTTATAACTAAGATTTCTTGAGCAGTATCAATGGCTAATTTGCAAGGACAGAAACATTACCATTTGGGAATGCAGGTCTGGCTGTCTGGTGGAACTAGAGGCATCATCAACAGGTCCATCCACACTCATCTCTTTAAAAGAGAAAAACTGAGGCAACACAGAATGGACAACTGTTAAATATGCAGTAACACTTTATAATAAGGTACACAAACATGAGTGAGTAGTTACCGAGTCACTAATGAGGGCCACTGATTAGTTAATGAGTATTTACTGATTAACAGAGCTCTACCAAAACAGAGAAGATTTTTTAATGCCAGGCTTATAGGAGAAAACAGCACTGGTTACCATGTAGTCATCGCTTCCTTACCTCATGATTACTTAATCATTGGTTATTCTTTTGAGTACTGAACCTTATTCTAAAGTCATACATCATATGGAGTAGTTACTAGGTAGTCCTCATCATTAGTTCACCTCAGCATTACTTAATCATTAGTTCAATCAATCAATCAAATCCTTTATTTAACCAGATAGGCATCATTGAGATTAAAATCTCTTTTTCAAGAGCGATCTGGCCAAGTAGGCAGCAGAAACAAAGTTACAGCAATAAAAGAAACATAACAGACAATACAGAGAGACATACTTTCACAGAAAGAATCAGTTGTAGGGAAGTTATCAAACACAGTTGCACTGACCAGGAGAACTGGTTTCATAATCTTTTAAAATGGATTTAAATTCACCCAACGTAATCCTGGTCCTATCAGGAACCTCGTCATCACTTTATCATTAGTATTATGATAGAGTTATAGAGAGTTAATCAATCAGTCCCCAGTCTGTTCTCTGGTAACCCATCATTGTCTACTACTGTATACAGTCATGGATTCAGAGTTAATTAGCAACTACTCATTAACCAATCATTGATTTCTCATTAGTTACTCAGTAATTACTCAATTTTGACACCTTATTATAAACGTGATACAAATATGTAATAACACCGTAATAAGTAATTTCTTACTGTTTCTCCTTCATCATCTGTTAAAAATCTATTCTGAAAGAAAAAATGGGCGATGAGGTCAGTATTCATCAAACTGAGGAAAAAACAAACAAATTGTAGACCTATGTTCTTCATCCTGATCTCTACCTCATGACTTGGAGGGGGCGATTGGTGTGGGCCGACCTGGACAAGCCAGAGAAGCATAGAGACACGTCAGGCTGCTGTTGTTATTTCTATTGGAAAGCAGTATTTGCCCTGGTACATTTAACCGAATAGGCTGCTTGATTATAATCCATTCATTTACTCACATCCATTGGTTCATCCCCATCTTCCATGTTTTCCGTCTTATTGGTTCAGATCTCGGCCTCACGAAATAACACTGGAACAGTTCTGAAATCCACTGACCATTTAATGTCAGCACTTGCTTGTGTAATGTCTGGGTATAATCACGTCTGAAAATGAAAGTTTCTGTAAGAAATACAAATAGCTATAACTCAAGACTACAGTAGGCTACAGCCGCAGTCCGCAAAGCCATAGCTTGTGGCAAAGTAGACGGTTCAAGCACAACTGAACTTTCACTTTCGTTTTACTTGAAACGAAACGTTGTGTAGGAAATTATGTCCCATCTATCGCCTTTAAATGCATAGCCTAGGCTACTGCATAAGGTATTTGAAAGTTAACATTGTTACAATTGTTTGTCATCGTAGACACGTAGTTCAGCACAATGATTAAAGCAATAAGGCTTGATATGAAACGCGTGTCGGATTTGAACATTTCTTTAACAGTTCAGTTTTTGTCGACAGTGTCAGAATGTAATATTTTGTGATATACATTTCAACAGACTTCAAAAAAGTGTTTTCAAAGTAGGCTAGAACAGCACGATAGCCAAACACCATTTCGCTTACGTACAGATTCGTCCGCTCCGACCGCAGCCTCACGAGACGTTTCCTTCGCAGGGGGATCGGCTCATACCGTCCTGATCACGTGGGCTCAGACCCGTCGGCGCGTCTCACTACATCCATGGTCTCACCGTCCTGATCACGTGAGCTCAGACCTGCTCATTTCCCCGAGGGGTGCTCAGTGTGTATGGCGAAGCCCGTCTAATGCTAATAGAGGGTTTTCACGGCCGGCCATGTTGGAGGTTTAAGCTTAGGTTTAGCAGGTGTAGGCTCAGGTTTAGGCTAACGACTCCTACCTGTCTGTTGATCTATCTAGCTTAGCTAGCTATCTACATTCAGTAGCTTCAACCTCCAACATGGCCGACTGATGACTGAAAACCCTCTAGCACACATAAATAACAGAAAAATGTAGGCTACCGACCACAGGAGAAGTGCAAAAATGTTTATGTATCAGCCAAGAAAACGGTGACATAATATTTTCAATCAGAGTAAACATAAGAAAGCCGCCCACTGCATTTCCACCATGTAACAATAAAAAAATCTGCTTATGCATTGCTGTAACAATAGTGCGAATAATTAGGCTGTTCTGTAAAACACCCATAAAAAGGAATGGAAGACAATACTGCAGTTGGGGAATCCATGCATATACTGATGGACCCATGTACTGTATAGTCTACTGTTGGTTCAAATGATTTAGGCAACTTTCGCTTAAATTAGGCGACTTTTTCATAATTCCAACAAATATACATTCCATGTTCCACTCACAACATTCCATACCTACTTCTCCATTCTAAAACCTTTAAAACACTTTAGTCATCTTCAAGTTACCTGTAAACACATTTAGCTGGTCCCTGATCTCTTCCTGGTTGGGGAGTAAAGGTCTCTAGCCATCAGGAACACCAGTCTTCCTTCACTAGAAGCACTCTTGGTAACATAAGTGCATATATTCAGAAATACAATATGTTTTAAAGGGATACAGTATACCTAACCTCGTCTCCAAATAATCTAAGCAAGTTAATATTAACTTTCATAGGATGATTTGAATCTTTAAATGTTTGCTACTTTATACAAACTTTATAAGTGCAGTAATCTTCAACAATAACCTTCTTTTACTGTATGTAACATGGGGGACCATTAGCAACTATAATCCTGGTCCACTCCAGGTTGTCTAGCATTTTAACATGTAGCCTTGTATTTGCTGAGTGATTATGATATGTGAAATATAGTATAGTCATACAATCTCACATACAGACAAACAGATACAGTAAGTGATCACAGGGGTAGGCTGCCACAGTGGTGTGTGTGTGTGTTTGTGTGTGAGGAGGAAAAGGCATTAGCGTGAGTTAGGCTATACAGGCGGCCTGTAGGAGGCGCTGTCTGAGAGCAGCAGGCTGTTCCACTAGTCGGCCTGTTCCAGGTCGAACCTGCAAGAGAGGAAGAACGAGTCAATCATTGACCTGCTGTATGGAGCTAATAACCCTATGAGAGGACCACCCTGCTGTATGGAGCTAATAACCCTATGAGAGGACCACCCTGCTGTATGGAGCTAATAACCCTATGAGAGGACCACCCTGCTGTATGGAGCTAATAACCCTATGAGAGGACCACCCTGCTGTATGGAGCTAATAACCCTATGAGAGGACCACCCTGCTGTATGGAGCTAATAACCCTATGAGAGGACCACCCTGCTGTATGGAGCTAATAACCCTATGAGAGGACCACCTCGGCACTCTTCTATCAAAGCAAATGCATGTGGCTAAGCTTTCACTATGACTCTGGCAGTAAACATGAACAAGACAAAAAATAATGTCCAGATCTCAGGGAAACAAATAGCTTCACAATAGGAACACACACATTAGACAACTGTGTGGAATATAATTATTTAGGATTGAAAATACGTTCTGCTGGATGATTCAACCCAGCAGGGAATGAACAAAGACAGAAAGCACACAGGGCATTCTATGCAATAAAAGATCACATTTACATTAAAATTCCAATTCAAATCTTGCTCAAATTATTTGAATCTGTTACAGAATCAATTCTCCTCTATGGTAGAGAGGTGTAGGGTCCTCACTCTTATCAGAATAAGGCCCAACCGGACACCCAGTCTAAATCATGCATTTAGAATTCTACAAAAGCATCTTGCAGGTGCTCAGAAAAACCACACACAACACCTGCAGAGCTGAATTAGGCCAGTTCCCATCATACATTAAAGAGAGTAATCAAATATTGTCTCCCTCTGAAAAACAGTGACCCCTGCTCCTATCACTACAAAGCCCTGCAGTGACCCCTGCTCCTATCACTGACCCCTGCTCCTATCACTGACCCCTGCTCCTATCACTGACCCCTGCTCCTATCACTGACCCCTGCTCCTATCACTGACCCCTGCTCCCATCACTGACCCCTGCTCCTACCCCTACAAAGCCCTGCAGTGACCCCTGCTCCTATCAGTGACCCCTGCTCCTATCACTACAGCCCTACAGTGACCCCTGCTCCTATCAGTGACCCCTGCTCCTATCACGACAGCCCTACAGTGACCCCTGCTCCTATCAGTGACCCCTGCTCCTATCACTACAAAGCTCTACAGTGACCCCTGCTCCCATCACTACAAAGCCCTGCAGTGACCCCGGCTTCTACCCCTACAGCCCTGCAGTGACCCCTGCTCCTATCAGTGACCCCTACTCCTACCCCTACAAAGTCCTGCAATGACCCCTGCTCCTACCCCTACAGCCCTGCAGTGACCCCTGCTCCTATCACTACAAAGCCTTGCAGTGACCCCTGCTCCTATCAGTGACCCCTGCTCCTACCCCTACAGCCCTGCAGTGACCCCTGCTCCTATTAGTGACCCCTGCTCCTATCAGTGACCCCTGCTCCTACCCCTACAGCCCTACAGTGACCCCTGCTCCTACCCCTACAGCCCTGCAGTGACCCCTGCTCCTATCAGTGACCCCTGCTCCTACCCCTACAGCCCTGCAGTGACCCCTGCTCCTACCCCTACAGCCCTGCAGTGACCCCTGACCCTACCACTCCAAAGCCCTGCAGTACCAGGAGCTGAGCAGAGACGGGTCCCCTCCCTCGGCTGGTCCTGATGGTCAGCTCACCTTCTAACCCTGCTCTGACTCAGGACCAGTTTCAGAACCAATCAGTCAACATCAGCACGTAGTGCTACGATGGCTCTGGGAAACGCGGCTCTGCACTTTCTAACTGAATGCACAAAACTCCAGCCTCCAACACACACACACACACACACGCACGCACACGCACACACACACTACAGTATACTGTACACACATAGTCCTGAGAATGTTATCCCCCACCCTATTGTGATATGTCACTGTACTGATATTGACTCACCATCCTGTGACCCCAGAGACCAGGTCAATCTGAGCCAGCTCTATCTGCACCTGTAAAGGAGGGTTTGGTTTTTACATCTCTACGGTTCAGAGGTACACACAGCTGTGGACACCGTTCACGTCATCATTGCTAGAAGGTAGGTGAGCACTGCATGTCCAACGTTCAGACGGAGATAATAACGCTACGGCGATCGTGCCGTGTGTAAAGCGGATCAAACTATTGTTGTTTGGTTTGATGCAGTCTAGCCAGAGCAGCAGGGCGAAGGTGCATCAGACTGACCTGTCCTAGAAGGTCTTCATCTCAATGGTGCATCCAGACTGACCTGTCCTAGAAGGTCTTTATCATGAAGGTGCATCCAGACTGACCTGTCCTAGAAGGTCTTCATCTCGATGGTGCATCCAGACTGACCTGTCCTAGAAGGTCTTTATCATGAAGGTGCATCCAGACTGACCTGACCTGACCTGTCCTAGAAGGTCTTTATCTCAATGGTGCATCTAGACTGACCTGTCCTAGAAGGTCTTTGTCTCGATGGTGCATCCAGACTGACCTGTCCTAGAAGGTCTTTCTCTCGATGGTGCATCCAGACTGACCTGTCCTAGAAGGTCTTCATCTCGATGGTGCATCCAGACTGACCTGTCCTAGAAGGTCTTTATCTTAATGGTGCATCCAGACTGACCTGTCCTAGAAGGTCTTTATCATGAAGGTGCATCCAGACTGACCTGACCTGTCCTAGAAGGTCTTTGTCTCGATGGTGCATCCAGACTGACCTGTCCTAGAAGGTCTTTCTCTCGATGGTGCATCCAGACTGACCTGTCCTAGAAGGTCTTCATCTCGATGGTGCATCCAGACTGACCTGTCCTAGAAGGTCTTTATCTTAATGGTGCATCCAGACTGACCTGTCCTAGAAGGTCTTTATCATGAAGGTGCATCCCGACTGACTTGTCCTAGAAGGTCTTTATCATGAAGGTGCATCCAGACTGACCTGTCCTAGAAGGTGCAGCTGCAGACTGACCTGTCCTAGAAAGTCTTAATCATGAAGGTGCATCCAGGCTGACCTGTCCTAGAAAGTCTTTAGAAGGTGCATCCAGACTGACCTGTCCTAGAAAGTCTTTATCATGAAGGTGCATCCAGACTGACCTGTCCTAGGAGGTCTTTATCATGAAGGTGCATCCAGACTGACCTGTCCTAGGAGGTCTTTATCATGAAGGTGCATCCAGACTGACCTGTCCTAGGAGGTCTTTATCATGAAGGTGCATCCAGACTGACCTGTCCTAGAAGGTCTTTATCACGGCTCCTGAAGGAGGAGGAGCTGTTCTTCACAGAGACGCTCAGACGTCTGACCCCGGCCTCCTCCGCCGACACGTCAAACTCAAACCTGTGAAGAGGAGAGCACTGGTGTCTGTGGTCTATTCATGTGAAACCACACACACAAAGTCGTCTTGTCTTATACACACACACGAAAGTGCGCCCGCACGCTCACACAGACACACACACACACACACACACACAGACACACACACACACACCTCTCGTTGTACTCTGGATTGAGGTCTCTCTTCTTGGTGCCGGTCTTCTTCTTGGTGGTCTTGCTTTTGTCTGGCAGCAGCATGAGGGAGACACAGGTGTCTGGAGGACTGGAGGACACCAGACCCCTACACACACACACACACACACACACACACACACACACACACACACACACACACACACACACACACACGTGCACACACACACACAGACACAAACACGCACGCACACACGCACACGCGCACACACACACACACACACACACACACACACACACACACACACACACAGTTGAGTTGAGCTCTTACAAATGGTAAGTGAATATGTACAAAATAAACATAACTTATGGATGCTCTATTTTGTAACGAGAGGTAGCGATTCCTACCTGCAGGCGTGGACGGTGACGAGCAGTCTGGAGGTGTAGGAGAGAGACAGTTTCACCTGCCCTCCACCAGGGGCAGCGCAGGGCACTGCCCCCTGCTCTATCAGCTCCACCATCTTGGAATCTAGGATCTGTTGAAAGTTCCCATGCCGCTCTTAGGCCTGATTCATAGTCGACGTAAACAACGCAAGCTAAGTTGAGGACGCAATGAGGTCTTGCGTGGCCTTGCAAAGCTTGCGTTGCTTGTGCTTATGTAGTTTGCGCCGACTATGAATCCGCCCTAAGCGTGCGGGTCCACCAGCAAGCTGAGAGCTGTTTTCTCGTTGTTTACATTGGGTAATGAGCTCTAGGGCGCTATAGAGACGAGAGCTGTGTTCCAAGCGCTTTTTAGCGCTATAGCGCCATGAGTTCTAGGCTTTTTTTTAATTTTTAAGTTGAACTTTTTGGGCTAGAGTGCAGGCTGTAAAAGGCTGTTCCGACGACAACAACCTTGGCTAGTTAATCTACTGTACAGTCTGCAAAAACATGACACTCGTTGCTAACGTAGCTGTAAGGCAGGAAAGGAGAGGAAAACGTACACCTACTGTCCGAGGTGCGGGCAGGCGGTAAGTATATGGACTGGAAGAGAGGAGACGCCGCACACTCTGGCAGGTCCGATGCAAGCAATTTAATTTGAGACTAAAAAGGTATCAACGTTTCGGCGTGAGCCTTCATCAGGATATGGCAAACACGAACTACGTGTGGTCTTATATACACAGGTGTGCAATCACTGGATGAGCTGCACCTGTCTAGGGTGAAATGAGAGAAACTGGACCATGGTCTGCCGGATAACGTAGCTGTAAAACATCTCCAGCTCTCGTGTGCTCTACGCTGCTGTAAGCTTGGCGCTGTTCAGCTACATACAGCTCGCCGGTGGACTCGCATCCTTAGACTTGTTCACGGTGCAACAGACAATATAAAATCATTCACTTTCAAAGAAGTCCTGACAGGAGTTTCAAATAATATAAAGTGAAACAAGTGCAAATGTGTCTCACCTTGAGCTGGGCCCTCAGGAGGACCTGACTGCCCAATAGCGCTCCGTCCAGACTGAGCCACTGGTCCAGGACCAGCTGTGGTTCTGCCAGCAGCTCTCTGACCGGGACCACCAGGGCCCCCAGGGCCTGATCCCAAGCGCTGGACAGCTGTGTGTGGGGAGAGGTAGGAGACGTCAACGCAACATGATCTCCTAAATCTCTTCTCCTGCACAGATATCCGTTAGTAATAACACAAACGGCGCCTCACCTTGATAACAAGCATGTCTTGTTTGGGGTCACGAACCAGGAAGTAGAAAGACTCATTCCACTGAGGGGAAGTGGAGCGTTCACACACCTTCACAGGGACAGAGGAGGGAGGGAGAAAAAGTGTTTATTATTGACTGAACTCACTACTGTGATAGATGTGTCCTACATATGATACGGTGATAATCGAACCTTGGTTCTGTAGTTTGTGTCCCCAAGAACAAGTTCGGCTGCAGCCTTTGGTTCCTTCCCACTTTTCTTCAACTGTAAACACACATACAGCAAACGGTAATAACACACTGTATAACGCATTACTATACTGCATGTCTGCTGGGGTTAGTGGACAGGTGAGGTGAGGGGTGAAAGGTCACTCACAGGCAGGGAGTGGGCTCTGTCCAGGTAGACGAACAGCAGGGCAGCGGAGGGAACCGCCTTGTTCTGGAAGGACTGCAGGGACTGCAGCTGCATCACCTGGGGGGCGGAACACAGTCACACCCTATCAACACGCTGGGATACAGATCACATGTTCTGCCTTGTGACAGACAGGGAATCCCATTCAACACCATTCCAGCATAACCAGCTTCCTCAGAAGCGGTCAGCACAGTGAGAAGGAGCAGGGTGACAGGAGACAGGGGATGGAGGAGGAAGTAAGCCAGGTTGACTGATGGATGGTACTGACCTGGTCCAGTCTGCCTGGTTCTGATACAGCTGGTACCCACTCCAGTACCAGGTGAACACGGCCAGACTTCACATCATTCAGAGTGTACCACTGGAACACAGTCACATCAGATCACATGTATCATCGCGGCACCAGACACTGTTTAAAACAGCAAGTTGCTTGAGGGGGTGGATGTGACTTCCATTCCAACGTTCTAGGGAGTGCCACCAGGGAGAATACCTGCCAGAACACGCTCACCTGGTCTGTGTACTGAGAACTGATGACATCGTTCAGCCTGATGGTAAACCTGTACGCACGCATGCATGCATACACACACACACACACACACACACACACACACACACACACACACACACACACACACACACACACACACACACACAGTACACACAAACACAGAGAAATTCATTTTATGACTATTTTCCAAGGCTGTACTAAACTGCTGTGACAAGCAGGAAAGTGGATCTATTCTATAATGGAACTTGTTCCACCCTGAAGCCAAGACATCTATATAAGTTAATGATTTAGCAACATTAAGGAGTGTATAGTACAGTTGGCACTGGATGGAAAGGGGTGGAAAGTTTGCTGTAACTTTCTGGAAAATTGCCACAGGAACATTAGCTTGGGGATTTGGGGAATTTTGCCCATTAAGAAAGACATTTAAAAAAAAGAAATGTTTATCTTAACATTATTAACCAGGCTGGAGTCTTGAATAATTCAACTGATTTGTACTGGATATATACCAAGTTTTTTTTAGCCTGAATGAAATAGCGTGACCTCCTGACAAGCGGCTCCTGCTATTGGTCAGGCAGTGTCTACATGCACAGGTCATGCTTCAGTCACAATATCGAGGTCATACTTCAGTCACATGATCGAGGTCATGCTTCAGTCACATGATCGAGGTCATGCTTCAGTCACATGATCGAGGGCAGGACTTTAGCTGAATCCCAATCTGAGTGCGCAAACCGCACTTGCGGCCCCTCACACTTGTGGCCTGAGGCCTGAGCACTTAATTGACGTCAGCTGGAAGGGCCAGAGGGTGCAGGGCCGTGAATTAAATGGGACAGCACTTCCAGTTTCGCTCAATGCCCCTCCCACTTCGTTTTCATTGGCTGCCGCGTTCCTCCGACGCAGAGGCTGCTCTGACGCTCCCTTCAGCTCTGCAAATTGACCGATTGACGTCTGTTTTAATTTAATAATAATTAAACAATAAGGTTGGGTGGGATATGTTTGCAGCATGTGGATTTCAAGATAAATGTTGTGTTATCTGCAAATGTCATCATTTATGTGTGATGCAATCGGATCATGACTCGGATGCACTCAAGCACTGTGTCACATGAGACGCGGTGGGCTGTGGGTATTTTCTGCTCCTAAGTCCGTGAAATTGCGGACTTTCGGTAAGTGCGGTTACAGTGCGCAAAATGGCGGCGTGGCGCACTTGTGGACCTAGCAATTCCGTTTTGGAACTACCCTGAGCCCTTGTGGACTTAGCGGGAACGCGCATGTAAGGCCACAAGGCCGCGAGTGCTCTGCACTTTCGCCTAAGTGCGCGATTTGGGATTCAGCTTTTGAGTCAGAGCATGCTTCCTGATCAGCTGGTTGTCTGACCACTTCATTGGGATTTGGGTATAATAAATAATTATAAGATAATAATAAAAAATAGACGTAACTTGTCCATACAAATGTAAACACCCAATTTAATCCATACTCAGCTAGCTGCTTATTAATGTAGTGCAGACACCACTTCGATTGCTGTTTTATGCTATTATGCATTTCCCCTATTTCTCTTGAAACAACAACAGCTTAAGGTGTGTGGGAGCATTATATGGCAAGCATTTATGGGAACTGTACCATGTGCAAATACTGCACAAAGTCATATGTGAAGGTTTACGGAACTGTAGGTGTCACATGATTATGCATTTCCATAAATTCCCATGGAAAGTTTCCTCTTTTGAAAATTCCTGGAATTGTGCAACCCTAGTTGCAATATACACACACACACACACACACACACACACACACACACACACACACACACACACACACACACACACACACACACACACACACAAACCTGCCCAGGAAGTCGTCAGAGTCCAGGTCCTTATCATAGAGCTCAAACTGGATCTGCTGGCCAGCCTGCTCACTCAGAACCACCTAGGGACAGAAACACCAGTCAGTCAGTCAGTCAGCACAACTACATACACACCAGTCAGTCATTACAACGACAGACACACCAGTCAGTCATCACAACTACAGACACAACAGTCAGTCAGCACAACTACAGACACGCCAGTCAGTCATCACAACTACAGACACTACAGACACACCAGTCAGTCAGTCATCACAACTACAGAAACACCAGTCAGTCAGTCAGTCATCACAACTACAGACAAGCCAGTCAGCCAGTCAGCACAACTACACAGACTACAACACAACTACAGAGACTACGCACACTCAGAACCACCTAGGGACAGACACACCAGTCAGTCATCACAACTACAGAAATACCAGTCATCACAAATACAGACTACAACACAACTACAGAGACTACAACACAACTACAGAGACTACAACACAACTACAGACTACAACACAACTACAGAGACTACTACACAACTACAGAGACTACAACACAACTACATAGACTACAACACAACTACATAGACTACAACACAACTACAGAGACTACAACACAACTACAGAGACTACAACACAACTACAGACTACAACACAACTACAGAGACTACTACACAACTACAGAGACTACAACACAACTACATAGACTACAACACAACTACAGAGACTACAACACAACTACAGAGACTACAACACAACTACAGACTACAACACAACTACAGAGACTACAACACAACTACAGAGACTACAACACAACTACAGAGACTACAACACAACTACATAGACTACAACACAACTACAGAGACTACAACACAACTACAGACTACAACACAACTACAGAGACTACAACACAACTACAGAGACTACAACACAACTACAGAGACTACAACACAACTACATAGACTACAACACAACTACAGAGACTACAACACAACTACAGAGACTACAACACAACTACAGACTACAACACAACTACATAGACTACAACACAACTACAGAGACTACAACACAACTACAGAGACTACAACACAACTACAGACTACAACACAACTACAGAGACTACAACACAACTACAGACTACAACACAACTACAGAGACTACAACACAACTACATAGACTACAACACAACTGCAGACTACAACACAACTACAGACTACAACACAACTACAGACTACAACACAACTACAGAGACTACAACACAACTACAGAGACTACAACACAACTACATAGACTACAACACAACTACAGAGACTATAACACAACTACAGAGACTACAACACAACTACAGAGACTACAACACAACTACAGAGACTACAACACAACTACAGACTACAACACAACTACATAGACTACAACACAACTACAGAGACTACAACACAACTACAGAGACTACAACACAACTACAGACTACAACACAACTACAGAGACTACAACACAACTACAGACTACAACACAACTACAGAGACTACAACACAACTACATAGACTACAACACAACTACAGACTACAACACAACTACAGAGACTACAACACAACTACAGAGACTACAACACAACTACAGAGACTACAACACAACTACATAGACTACAACACAACTACAGAGACTACAACACAACTACAGACTACAACACAACTACAGAGACTACAACACAGCTTTAGACACTACAACACAACTACAGAGACTACAACACAACTACAGAGACTACAACACAACTACATAGACTACAACACAACTACATAGACTACAACACAACTACAGAGATTACAACACAACTACAGACTACAACACAACTACATAGACTACAACACAACTACAGAGACTACAACACAACTACAGAGACTACAACACAAATACAGAGACTACAACACAACTACAGACTACAACACAACTACAGAGACTACAACACAGCTTTAGACACTACAACACAACTACAGAGACTACAACACAACTACAGAGACTACAACACAACTACATAGACTACAATACAACAGAGACTACAACACAACTACAGAGACTACAACACAACTACAGACTACAACACAACTACATAGACTACAACACAACTACAGAGACTACAACACAACTACGAGACTACAACACAACTACAGAGACTACAACACAACTTTAGACACTACAACACAACTACACAGACTATTAACACAACTACAGAGACTATTAACACAACTACACAGACTATTAACACAACTACACAGACTATTAACACAACTACAGAGACTATTAACACAACTACAGAGACTACAACATAACTACAGACACTACAACATAACCTGTTTGAACTACAATCCCACCCTCCATACCTCATACATCTCATTCCAGGTGGGGTTGAGGTTCTCCTTGATCACGTGACTCTTAAACTTGGTGTCTCCAATGTGGATCTTGACGTAGGGGTCACTCTTGCCCTTCACCATGCCCCCCATCAGGTTGTCCTTGGCGACTAGGTTCTGGGCCTCCAGCAGGTGGATCCTCAGCAGCCCCTAGTGGACAAAGACTGTAACAGCTGCAAAACTACTACTACTAACAGTATATACTAGTCTGAAACAGACAGACACACACCTCTCCGCCAAAGCTGAGGTGTGGGGTGGTGTGGGGGGGTCGTGCTTCGGTCTCGGGGGGGTCCTGCACCACCTCAGCTTGCTCGGGTACCGGGACGGAGGGGAGACTAGTCACTGTAGCCTGGGCTAGGCCCCCTATGCCGGACCTGCACACGCACACACAAGAATACACACAACCACCAAACAACACCACCACACGGGGTCAGTTTGAAGTCATACTGGAGCATGTGCAGTCAGAGCTTCTGAGCGACGCCAGCCTGACGGAACTCACTCCTCCGTTTGCGCCCGCTGGTGCTCGTCTTGGGCCGCTTTGACGGACTGCTCCTCCACCACGCCGCCGCCTACTTCCTCTACCTGAGAACACAGCGCACGCCGTCAAACACAGGGCTGCTGGGAGCTGGAGATGCAAACTCAAATCAAATCAAACTTTTTTTGTATAGCGCATTTCATACACAGAGGCAACACAATGCATTTTACAGAAAGCAATGGGAGGGTGGTCAAAGGTCCCACCCCTACATATTCCAGAGGGAAGCAAAAAAAACAGTTTCACCCGGGGGCCAGATAAGTGACCTGTAAAAATTCTTCCCTGACCCCTCTCAACGAGACGATCGAGCAAGCTCCTGGAAAAGGTTTGTCTATTGGCCAAGAACATATACAGAGCAGTAAACATGGGCTAGATACTTCATAAGAGAGACATGACTAACAGGAGAGTGCACAAATAGTTACATGGTCGGCCATTATGTGTTATCTATCACCGTGGTCTCTAAAATGATGTCGGAACGGAATTCAAAACAGTGCTAGGAAGCTCCTGCCTTCAACCGCTAAGTAAACAACCTGGGAGTGTGTGACCTCAGCAGTAGAGCTGGCGTCAGAAGTGGCATGTGTGTGGACAGCGGTGTCGGCTGGACCAGGCTCTGCTTGGATGACCTCGGGGACGACCTCCTCTTCTTCAGGTTGAGAGACAGAGGGTTGACTGGAGGCTGCAACAGGCCTGTGAATACAAGTTCTATTCAGAACTTTGATCCAACTATAGATGATCACCAGCCTTCAGATATAACTCAGTGAAAGGTATTCTGAGACATAAGTCACAAAGGATAACTCACTCCTCAGGTGGAACCTCATAGTGTTGCTCCTCCTCATTGGGTGCTGTGACTGACTGTTCAATAGGAGGAGCAGAAATAAGCTCCTCCTCCTCCTCCTCCTCCTCCTCATCACTACCACTGATGGTGTCTGGACCGATTACAGAGCCCTGTGGTGCCTCTACTGCCTCTGTCATCTTGGAGTTCAGGATCTGTGAACAAGAAACATGTGAACCGTGTGTGCGTGTGTGTGTGTGTGTGTGTGTGTGTGTGCGTGCGTGCATGCGTGCGTGTGTGTGTGTGTGTGTGTGTCGCGTGTCTCACCTTGAGCTGGGCCCTCAGGAGTATCTGACTGTCAGATGTGGCTCCGTCCAGACCGAGCCACTGGTCCAGGACCAGCTGTGGTTCTGCCAGCAACTCTCTTACCGGGACCACCAGGGACCCCAGGGCCTGATCCCAAGCGCTGGACAGCTGGCCAGAGATGGACGGAGATGAGATAGAGAACTGGGACAACTACCTAGAGCAGTAAAGACATCCATGCATATTGACGCCTTGCACAGGCTAACGGAACACTCACTTTCACTATGAGCATCTCCTCCCTGGGGTCACGAACCAGGAAGTAGAAAGACTCGTCCCACCGAGGTGACGTAGAGCGATCACACACCTTCGGTGAGACAGATAAAAGTGTTATCCATCATTGCGGGTTATTTAGATTTCCTCGTTCCCACCCGGAGCAAGGCGAGGTCGGTTGCCACGGTACTGACCTTGGTTCTGTAGGTTGTTCCCCCAACGACAAGCTCGGCTCCGGCCTTCGGTTCCTTCCCACTCTTCTTCAACTGGAAACACAGAGAGAGAAACATGATGCAGGCTACGGGAACACACACAGTCCACAGCTGGGGCTGGGGGACCATGACTCTGTGTGAGGGGTGATGGGGTGAAAGGTCACTCACAGGCAGGGAGTGGGCTCTGTCCAGGTAGACGAACAGCAGGGCAGCGGAGGGAACCGCCTTGTTCTGGAAGGACTGCAGGGACTGCAGCTGCATCACCTGGCGCGGTACAATATCCAAACGGGTCAAAGACATCCGGTACCAACTTAACTCTGGGGTGAAAGGGTCAGAGACAGAGAATTGTACTGACCAGGTCCAGCCTGCTTGATTCTGATTCTGCTGGCACCCACTCCAGCACCAGATGAACATGGCCAGACTTCACATCCGTCAGAGTGTACCACTGAAACACAGCGTACATTAGAGTTGCCATACACACATTAGTAGTAATACACATACTGTCCACTACTGGACATGGAGGTGGAGACTCAACCCTCACCTCGTCTGAGTACTGGGAGTGGATGATGTCTCTCAGGCTGACTTTAAGCCTGCCCACAAAGAGAAAGACATTAAACACAGACAAGGATACTACTACAGCTCAGAAATAAATAAAATGGCTGACAATGATGAAGAGAGGTTCCTGTCACCTGCCCAGGAAGTCGTCCTTGTCCATGTCTTTGTCGTACAGCTCGACCTGCACCTCCAGTCCAGCCTGAGGAACCAGCACCACCTGGAGGAGGTCGAGCACAATAGAGTTGATCAGGTCATGAATGAATGAATGAATGAATGAATGAATTGTTTATTTTCGTGTCAAGCCACTTTAAGTGGCCCATCCCACATAGGAATTATAAGATACCAAAATATAACATATCAACTTCCATACTAAAACAAAACAAAAACGGAAACAGTGTTTGACAAGACAAAGGAAGAAAAACAAAATAGTGAGAGGGTTGACGCATGTGTGTGTGTGTGTATGGGAACATAATTCAAACTACATAATTCTCTCCATACCTCATACATCTCATTCCAGATGGGGTTGAGGTTCTCCTTGATCACGTGACTCTTAAACTTGGTGTCTCCGATGTGGATCTTGACGTAGGGGTCACTCTTGCCCTTCACCATGCCCCCCATCAGGTTGTCCTTGGCGACCAGGTTCTGGGCCTCCAGCAGGTGGATCCTCAGCAGCCCCTAGTGGACAAAGACTGTAACTGCTGCAAAAGCACAATAATAGTCCGGCTTGGTCTACCACGGCACCAGATCACACTAGGATGTTACCTCAGCGCCGAAGCTAGGGTCAGGGGCGGAGTGTGAGGGGAGGGGGATGGCAGGAGGGAGGGGGTCTTCTTCCACCTCCTCGGGAACCACCTTCTCGGGAACCACCTCAGATGCTGCCCTGCTGTCTGCTCCCTCGGACACAGACACTGGGGGGGCGCTAGAGACCGGGGCGATGGGAATGTCCACCGCACTGGCCCTGACCCCGGATGAGACAGGCCGCTTAGTGTCATAATCAGTGTATTAGTAGTGTGTTATTAAACTCAGGGTCTGTTCATACAGTGTGACGGTCTTACTTCTGGACTGTGTCTCTCTCTGGTCTCTCCTGTTTGGCGGTGGCGAGGTCAGGAGCTGGGGGCCCGGGAGCTGGGGGCTCTGGCTGGTCCGCTCCCCCCGGGCACATCTTAGGGCTCAGCAGCTGTGGGGGTTGCGTAATGATCAATAGCATCATCATCCTGTAACATCATCAGCTAAATGTGTGACCTCATAGCTAAAGTGCTTCCAAGTATAATAATCAATACAGGGTTCAGAGTGGTTCCTTCTGTGTGTGGGAGCTCTTATTACATTGACCGCTGCCCGGTGTCTTTTGTTGTTTTCCCCTTGAATGTATGTGTGCGTGTATGTGTGTGTCTGTGTGTGTGTGTGTGTGTGTGTGTGTGTGTGTGCGTGTATGTGTGTGTCTGTGTGTGTGTGTATGTGTGTGTGTGTGTGTGTGTGTGTGTGTATGTGTGTGTGTATGTATGTGTGTGTGTGGTGTGTCTCACCTTGAGCTGGGCCCTCAGGAGGACCTGACTGCCCGGTAGCGCTCCGTCCAGACTGAGCCACTGGTCCAGGACCAGCTGTGGTTCTGCCAGAAGCTCTCTGACCGGGACCACCAGGGAGCCCAGCGGAAGACTCCAGCAGTGAGACAGCTAGCAGAGGACGGAACATGCTAACGGAGATGCTAACAAATACATGCATCCATGTAGCAATATTGTTATTGTTTGTTTAAAGAAAACTTCAGTTCGGTGTTAAACACAGAAACACAAACACAAAACCCCTCCCAACTGCTCACCTTCACTATCAGGATCTCCTCTCTGGGGTCACGAACCAGGAAGTAGAAAGCCTCGTCCCACTGGGGCGAGGTAGTGCGATCACACACCTTCGAAGAGACAGGAGTGGTGAGTCACTGATGAGGACACAGTCCCCATGACAGTCAGCTCAATACTCAACTAACACTGATATGAGTGGACGGTCCTACCGTTGTTTTGTGGGACGTTTTCCCAAGAATGAGCTCCGCTCCCACCTTGGGCTCCTTCCCACTCTTCTTGAACTACAAACAAAACCAAACCCAAGTGGTGAAGTAAGCGGTACAGGTTTATGAGCAACTACAGTACTCTCTACTTCCCTCTAGTGCTGGTGTGCAACGGTATTAGCTACTCCTGATGGGTCTAAATCTCATGCTACGAACAGAGACACACAGACACATGTTACGCTTCTATATTATTATATTATTTATTCATAGTCTTTGTCCCATTGAAATAAATGATGTTCAGTTGGTGAGTGAGAGTGGTGGCAGTTGGTGATTGAAAATATCTGCGTATTTTGTAAATTGCTGCCTTTCCTACAGTACTTACGCATTTTGTACACCGAAATGTTTGGATTTTCATGCTGTCATTCACATTCAAATATATAAGCAATGCCATTTATATGTATATAATCTTTATTGCAGACACACTGGTCTATATCAGCACCATGCAAGAATGACACCATTAAAATAAATAAAAAAGAGATACTAAATACATACTCTATGAACATGTATACAGTACATTAGAAAAGGTACAGGCTGTTACGCCAGTGCTGTCTAAGCCTAGACGTGAACCGATAGGAGCTTTTCAGAGGGCAGGCTAGAGCCTCTATGATGCTGTTCTCGGATATGTCCAGACGACACATCAAATTATCCATCAGCTCACATGTCGGCACACCAGTGGACAAGAATAACTGGTTGGCACTACGCCACCTAGGGACACGGAGTAGCAACCTCATAGCATCATTGTACACCACTCTAAGCCTCTGCGTACTGCTTCTCCTGTAGGTCGACCATAGTTGAGCTGGATACAGAGGTGACATGTGGGTTCTAAACAATGAACACTTTACATCAGTGGAACACAGAGAACCCACGGAGCGGCATGTTGGCCTGAGAGTATATTTGACAGCGTTGTCGAAAGGAAGTCTGACTTCCCATAGATATCTCTGTATTTTATTTCCTTACATATATCAAGAGGACTATCAGACAAGTAAAAGGCAGGAAAATTAGATTTCCTGTCCTCTCTACTTCTAACTATCATGATATTACTTTCTTAGCATGATATTTAATGCCATGTTCTTTGCTGTACTGAGAGCATACTTTCAGCAGTAGTTGCAGCCCAGCGCAATAAGGACTAAATAAGAGCAGGTCATCTGCATACGGGAGATGATTAACAGCTGAGTCACACACCAGACAGCCTGTGTTGGACCCATTCAACTGCTTTTAGAGGTCATCCATATAAACATAGAATAAAATGGACAATAAAATTACAGCTTGCTGAACCTCATGACTTACATGAAATAGGGCAGATATAGCACAGTCCCATTTAACCTGAAACGTTTGTTGGGAATACCAGAAGACTACAATTCTCACTATATATTTTGGTACACCTCTAGCAATCCATTTCCTAAACAATATTTCATGATTAACTCTATCACATGCCTTAGATGCATCAATTAAACAGAAATACAGAGGGATTTTGGCTTGCATACTTGGCAACTATCTCCTTTAGTGCATAAATACTAAAGTCAGTGCCATGTTTTCTTTTGAATCCAAACTGATTGTCAGTAGTGAGAACATACATTTCCAACCTAGTTAAAAGGATTCTTTCCAGCACTTTGGACAAGATAATGGCAAGAGCAATAGGTCTATACTTGTCTACGCTGTTTAGTTTAGCAGCCTTGTCTTTAAGGACAGGCTCTAATAGGAGAGACATAAGAGAGTCTGGAAGGAAACCAGGAACCATAAGGCCAGTGAAACACATGGCAAGCATTGGACTGAGCCTATAGCTGGCATACTTTAGACTGTAATGCAGTCCAAACCACAAGCTTTTCCAGAACTTTCTCCAACTAAACAAAAATAAAACTGAAGTAATTGTTTTTGGAGCCAAAGAAGAACGATTAAAAGTCAGTGCTCAACTTCAATCAGTAATGCTAAAAACCACAAATTAAGCCAGAAATCTTGGTGTAGTCATGGACTCAGACCTGAATTTCAACAGCCACATTAAGTCAATTACAAAGTCAGACTATCACCTGAAGAATATATCAAGGATCAAAGGATTTATGTCCCAGAAGGATTTGGAAAAATGTGTCCATGCGTTTATCTTCAGTAGACTCGACTACTGTAACGGGGTGTTTACAGGTCTCTCTAAAAAATCGATCAGACAGCTGCAGCTGATTCAGAACGCTGCTGCTCGAGTCCTCACTAAGACTAAGAAAGTGGATCACATCACACCAGTTCTAAGGTCTTTACACTGCATTCCTGTCTTTCAAAGAATTTACTTTAAAATACTGCTGTTGGTTTAAAAAGCACTGAATGGTCTAGGGCAAAAATATATTTCTGATCTGCTCATATGCTATGAACCATCCAGACCCCTCAGGTCGTCTGGCACAGGTCTGCTTTCTGTCCCCAGAGTTTAAACAAAACATGGAGAAGCAGCATTCAGTTTTTATGCCCCACATATCTGGAACAAACTTCCAGAAAACTGCAGGTCTGCTGCAACTCTTGGTTCTTTTAAAACAAGCCTGAATACTTTTCTTTTTGCCACTGCTTTCTAAGAGGAGTTATGTTTATCTGTAAACTGCACTTTAACTTTTATTCCTGTATTCTATTTGTCCTGTTTTTTGTTTTAAAGGTCTATAATCTCTTGCATTTTCTTTTAATGCTTCAGATGGTCAGGGGCTTTTATTTTTATTCAAGGCCTTGACCTCTTTCCAAAAGTCAGAAAGATTGTTATTCTGCATCTTTCTGGCAAGCGAATCTGCTCTTATTGTCTCCTTGTTTTTCTTAATGAAATGAAGAGCATAATGGTCAAGCCAAGAGGTTGTATACCACGCTCCGCTTACATAAGTAAAGCTTGTATCAGGCAGGAATACTTTGCTAGATAAGACTAATCAGATAAGATCACTGTATATCTTATCAGATAAGATACATCAAACTCCCTGTTTTATAGTTTTTGAAATATTCTGTGTTGTTCAAAAACCATGCTCCCCATTCACATGAATGGCGGAATGTTCAGAACTCAATTCAAAATTTCAATTCATACTTATTTTCTAACTTGTCACCACGACTCCTACAGTTTTAAGCTACACTGACATATTATAACTCAACCCAAAATGTTCATCTGGTTCCCAGGATTCCTACGGTGTAAATATCTAAGCCCTTCTTACATTTCTACTTCTTCAGATAGAGCTGTCAATGCTTTCCTCATGCCTGCCTCTAGTACTGCTGTGCAACAGTATTGGTCACTCTGGTCAACTGATTTCTTAACTTCATGCTATGAACGGACACACACGGACACACACACGGACACACGGACATGCGTATAGATGTAGCTGCACCACTTAAAAACAAAAATTAGCAAACGCTAAAAACTAAAAACCTCACATTCACACCTGCCCCCTATGAACAAAGTAGTGGACCAAAGCATCACTACAGATCTGACCTGGTGACACACATGAGGCACAGTGAGAGGAAGTGTGCATGTAGGTGATAACTCAGTGAGAGGAAGTGTGCATGTAGGTGATAACTCAGTGAGAGGAAGTGTGCATGTAGGTGATAACTCAGTGAGAGTAAGTGTGCATGTAGGTGATAACTCACAGTGAGAGGAAGTGTGCATGTAGGTGATAACTCACAGTGAGAGGAAGTGTGCATGTAGGTGATAACTCAGTGAGAGGAAGTGTGCATTTGGTGATAACTCACAGTGAGAGGACGTGTGCATTTAGGTGATAACTCACAGTGAGAGGAAGTGTGCATGTAGGTGATAACTCACAGTGACAGGAAGTGTGCATGTAGGTGATTACTCACAGTGAGAGGAAGTGTGCATGTAGGTGATAACTCACAGTGAGAGGAAGTGTGCATACTCACAGTGAGAGGAAGTGTGCATGTAGGTGATTACTCAGTGAGAGGAAGTGTGCATGTAGGTGATAACTCACAGTGAGAGGAAGTGTGCATGTAGGTGATTACTCACAGTGAGAGGAAGTGTGCATACTCACAGTGAGAGGAAGTGTGCATGTAGGTGATTACTCACAGGTAGGTTGTCTGCTCTCTCCACATACACAAACAGCTGAGCCACTGAGGTAACCGCCTTGTTCTGGAACGACTGTCTGGAGTGGAACTGCAGCACCTGACCACACACACACACGCACACACACACACACACACACACAGACACACACACAACACGCAGACATGTACACACACACACGCACACACACACGCACGCACGCGCACACACACACACACACACACAACACGCAGACATGCACACACACACACGCACACACACACACGCACGCACGCGCACACACACACACACACACAACACGCAGACATGTACACACACACACACACACACACACAAACTAGTTAGTCTGTATCACAGTTACGTAGTATGACAGGACATCAATCAGTGACTTTGGAGATGGTACTGACCTGGTCCAGTCTGCCTGGTTCTGATACTGTTGCTAGCCACTCCAGTACCAGGTGAACACGGCCAGACTTCACATCATTCAGAGTGTACCACTGGAACACAGTAACACACACAACAAGCATGGGTGGACCAGCACCGTGACCATACATTCTCATGTATAGGAAGAGTAACTCACCTGGTCTGTTTTCAAGGCACCCTGACCAGCCATTCATGTGAGAGTAACTCACCTGGTCTGTTTTCAAGGCACCCTGACCAGCCATTCATGTGAGAGTAACTCACCTGGTCTGTGTTCAAGGCACCCTGACCAGCCATTCATGTGAGAGTAACTCACCTGGTCTGTGTTCAAGGCACCCTGACCAGCCATTCATGTGAGAGTAACTCACCTGGTCTGTGAGAGTAACTCACCTGGTCTGTGAGAGTAACTCACCTGGTCTGTGAGAGTAACTCACCTGGTCTGTGTGCTGTGAGCTGATGATGTCCTTCAGGCTGATCTTTAACCTGCATCACCACAAACAACTGTGTGAGGTTAAAGAGCAAATGACTGAACCACATTACAACCCATGAAGGAACTCAGAAACAACGGGTCTAGCTACAGTAGTACCAGCATACTGTAGTACCAGCAAACTGAAAATGTAATTTAATGTTATTTATTGCTTTATAAATGTTCTTAGCCGGTAGACAAACATACTCCAGGAGCTTGCTCAATCGCGTTGTTGAGAGGGGTCAGGGAAGAATTTTTTACAGCTCACTTATCTGACCCCCGGGTGATACTGTTTTTTTGCTTCCCTCTGGAATATGTAGGGGTGGGACGTCTGCCCACCTCCCTTGTTCTCTGTAAAGCGCATTGTGTTGCCTCTGGGTATGAAATGCGCTATACAAATAAAGCTTTGATTGATTGATTGATTGATACTGTATGAACTGAAGCCTCTCCAAGAGAGCAGTAGACAGTACCTGCCCATGAAGTCATCCTTCATGTCCATGTCTTTATCGAACACGTCCAGCTGCAGCGCCTGGCCAGGGAGCTGGGTGAGGACGACCTGGAACACACCCACAACCGCTCGGGGTCAGAGTAGGGCTGCACAATTAATCGTGAATTAATCGAAATCGCGATTATGACCTCCGCAATTAACTAATCGCAAAAGGCCGCAATTAATGTGATTAATAATTTTTGCTTTGAATTGAGTGTGCTAGGACTACACGGACGAATCACAGGCGCTTATGCTGTCTGACCAATCACATGCGTTCCCGCTGAGTGCGCTGTGCGTAGCAATTTCACGGAGAAGACAGATAGCAGTAGGTCAAGACCAGTGTCACAAGAGTACCTGCAGCCGTGAGTAGTGAAAAAATGAGCGAAAACAAGTTCAGTGAGTTAGTAGCAAGAAAGGGATCAACGTCCGTGATTTGGGAACATTTTGGTTATTATATATTAATATTATATTAAATATTAATGGCAATTATTAATCGCAATTACCATTTTGACATATTACCATTTTGACAATTTATCTTTTGTCATAATCATGCAGCCCTAGGTCAGAGCTCCTATCCAATAAGATTACATTCTAAATGGAGAACACAATCAGTTGCTTGGTCCACAACAGCTGAAAGTTAAGAGTCACATTGTCATATATTTATGCCGATACTAACTACCCCCTTTAGGATATTCAGGAGTAGGGTCCTCAGGGCTTTATTCACACAGGTGACATTCAAAGGGTTTAAAGAAAACTAGTGGATAGAAACAATTTCTTTGACAATGACAGCATTGGAACTACAGTATTGCACAACATCTGATTGTTTTGCCTCCCAGCAGATGCCCCCCCCCCCCCACGGTGCCCTTCTGTACCTCATACATCTCATTCCAGGTGGGGTTGAGGTTCCCCTTGATGGCCTGGCTTCTGAACGTCTCTCCCCCAGTGTTGATCACCACGTAGGGGTCACTCTTGCCCTTCACCATGCCGCCCATCAGGTTGTCCTTGGGCACCAGGTTCTGCCCTTCCAGAAGGTGAATTCTCAGAACCCCCTAAAAAAAAAAGACAACCCCCCCCCCCAAAAAAAGACAACAGTTACAGCTACTTGAATGCGTGTTGCATTATGACCTATTCACCCAGGACCTTCAACTGGTACTTAACGTGTCGTTCCAGACCTGATTGGTTAATAGCCTGATTAGCTTTCCTGATACACCTATTGTAAATATTACTGCACCACATGTTAGCTACTGTAGCGTTCTGTCCTGGTGGGGCTGTCTGTCCTCTGTCCTGGTGGACCTGTCTGTCTGTCCTGGTTGGGCTGTCTGTCCTCTGTCCTGGTGGGGCTGTCTGTCCTGGTGGACCTGTCTGTCCTCTGTCCTGGTGGGGCTGTCTGTCCTGGTGGAGCTGTCTGTCTGTCCTGGTGGGGCTGTCTGTCCTGGTGGACCTGTCTGTCCTGGTAGGGCTGTCTGTCCTGGTGGGGCTGTCTGTCCTGGTGGAGCTGTCTGTCTGTCCTGGTGGTGCTGTCTGTCCTGGTGGAGCTGTCTGTCTGTCCTGGTGGTGCTGTCTGTCCTCTGTCCTGGTGGAGCTGTCTGTCCTGGTGGACCTGTCTGTCTGTCCTGGTGGAGCTGTCTGTCTGTCCTGGTGGTGCTGTCTGTCTGTCCTGGTGGACCTGTCTATCTGTCCTGGTGGACGTGTCTGTCCTGGTGGGGCTGTCTGTCCTCTGTCCTGGTGGACCTGTCTGTCCTTGTGGACAGGTGCTGTGTGATCTTCACAGGGTCGTCATGTGTACCTCTGTGGCAAAGCTGGAGTCAGGGCTGCAATGCTGGGGCAGAGGCTTGGAGCGTCCAGCTGACAGACTAGCTGCCTCTGTTGAGAGATGAGAGGAGCTGATCTTCTCTTCATCCAACCACAGGACCTGAGAGAGAGAGAGAGAGAGAGAGAGAGAGAAAGAGAGAGAGAGAGAGAGAGAGAGAGAGGGATTCAGTAAGACTACATACTGTAGATGGTTAGGATTAAAGACATATTGAAGATGTTTTTTACCCTGAGGACTGTGTTGATGTACACGCGGCTGGCCGGACCAGAGCTGTCCAGCTGGAACCACTGGTCCAGAGAGAGACTGGGGCTGGAGAGCATTCTGGACAGAGGGATGGACAGACTGCCCAGGGTCTGCACACGGTCGTTGTCCTTCACCTGGGAGAGCAAGACGAGAGGCTGATGCATTTACAGAAACAAAACCAGTAGCCAATCATCATCAAAAAAAATATAAATATATGTATGTGTATATATTGTGTGTATATGTATATATATATATATATATATATATATATATATATATATATATATATATATACTAGAAAGACGTATAGACACAGGGAACATCCTTATCCATGATCAGCTAGGAGACTGGTTAGTGAGTTTACCTGGATGTCTATGTCCTGGTTACGTGGATCCTGGATAAAGAAAGTAAAGGCATCCTCCCACTCTGGGTTGATGGTCGTATAACATGTCTGAGTGGAAGAGAGAGAGAGAGAGAGAGGGAGAGAGAGGGAGAGATAGAGATGAATAGAGATATAAATAGAGAGAGAGAAATAGAGAGAGAGAAATAGAGAGATAAATAGAGAGAGAGAGAGAGAGATAAATAGAGAGAGATAAATAGAGAGAGAGAGCGAGAGAGAGAGAAATAGAGAGGGATAGATAGAGAGAGAGAGAGATAATAGAGAGAGAGAGAGAGATAAATAGAGAGAGAGAGAGAGAGAGAAATAGAGAGAGAGAGAGAGAGATAAATAGAGAGATAAATAGAGAGAGAGAGAGATAAATAGAGAGAGAGAGAGATAAATAGAGAGAGATAAATAGAGAGAGAGAGAGAGATAAATAGAGAGATAAATAGAGAGAGAGAGAGAGAGAGAGAGAGATGAATGGAGAGAGAGAGAGAGAGAAAGAGAGAGAGGAGAGAGAGAAAGAGAGAGAGAGGGGAGAGAGAGAGATCTAGTTTCCCTGGAGCAGGAGGAGAACATGTTCCCCTAGTGTTCCCCTGCAGGATGAGTGGTATCATGTGTTTCTAGTACAGTAGCTGTCCCTGTTACTTTTAGACCGGAGTTCAAGTTGGTTCATGATGGCTCTATGGCAGGACATTTGGGGGTAAACAAGACCTCTGACCACATTTTTTGGGAACTTCTTTTGGCCCGGTCTTAAACAGGATATGATGGCTTCAGTGTTGTCTGGTGGGTCCTGCGAGCCAGTGCCTGCGAGATGCTTCTTTTTGCTTGCCCTGATGGGAGGTTTCTACGCACCAGAAGGGCCCTTGAGCAGTTACACTACCCCAGCCAAAACAAACCTAAACCTGGAGGCCATGGGATACGACCGGAGCCACATTTTGGCGCTAGAAATCCAGAGCTGCATTCTAGTGTACTAGACAGATCCGGGGGCTTTTGAAAAAAAACTATAGAAATAGGCCTACACTGTAACGCTGTGTTCACTTCACATTATAAAAATCAAACAGGTGATTTCCGAGTTTGAGCTATATAGTAGGCCTATCTTAATGAATACTATAGCCTAGTTAATATCAACTTCGAAATAAGAATAACAGGAGTCACAAACGGATAGTTGACGCACAGAGAGAAGGAGAGCAAAACAAGCTTTGGGTCTGAGAGCGCTTCGTTTAGGTCTGTGTGAACACAGCAATCGCATTCAGGTGTGCACCAAAACAGCCGCATTGAGACCCTCCAGAAGGGGTGGTCTCGGAGGGGCTTCAACCGAATTCTTGTGCGCACCAGTTATGGTGTGAAAGCGCGTGACCTCGGACCGACGCAACTACCTTGTGCAAGCCACATGTTTGACCTAAAAAGGCTCCCGTAGTCAGCTGAGCTGTGCATTGTGGGTTGAGGATGATCATAACAAAACAAACATGGCCAAAGAGAGTAGCAATCAGGGACAGACGTGGAGTCGAGAGGAGATTCAATGCTTCCTAGATATTTGGGCGGATGACCACATCAACGAACAGCTTTCAACTACACATAAGAACAGAAAGATATTGACCAATGACAGCACTGAGCCTTTTCATGTGACTTGTGGTGCTGCATTTGGACCAGAGTAAGGAAAGTGCTGTGTGAAAGTGAACCGCAGTAGCTGAGAAATGAAACAATGTATCACTTTCGCTTTTGGTGTGCATCAATGGTGCACTAACATATGTGAATACGCCCGCAATACAATATTTAAGCTGACACAACAAGGGCATATATTTTTTAATGAAAGAAGGTTTAAATTATGGTCTGGGCAAATACATGAGCACACTCTCAGATATATATTCTTCATCCTCTTCTACCTCATGCACACTTCCTCATAGTATCTTTGTATTGTGGCAACCCAGGGGACAGGGAAGAACACAAATGTCAAAATGGCAGTGGCACACAGACAAGGGAAGCAAGTTGCAGAAAATAGCCAGAGGTTGTCTCTTTAATAAACTTAACTTAAAGTGTTACAAATGAGAGATCTCAAACAGAATCCACACATGAGGCAGCAGTGTGAGTGCTGTCTGCCTCATCCCACCTTTCCCAGGTTTCCCAGTTTTTGGTAGGGGCGTGGCTGATTGTCTACACCTGCCTCAGATCAACAATCAGCCCAGGTAGTCATTAAGCTCTCTAACCCACAACCTGTGGGGTTCTGGGAACTGCAGTCCCACAGCTAACGGCCACTTTGTGGCACAGGCGGCCATTTTGGGCTGTGAGGGCCCCGGGCTGCCACAGTATTCTAACAAAATCCAATGATGTTTTTCATGTAAAACAAAATGTGTGCTTATGTACAGTAGTTTGACTGAACCAATTTCAACCAATAATATGACATCCACCCTCAATCTTCAACTTTCAGCAACACACAGATAAGATTAATTATTTGGCAAGTTAGCAACAGCATAGCATGTCTTTGGGTGTTTGCATTACATTAGTCATTTAGCTGACACTTTTATCCAAAGTGACCTACAATAATTGCATTTAACATAGGAAGTTAGTGTACTTCTATTCACCAGAGCTTACAAGTGTATCTCCTTTCTGAACAAGTGACTAAGAGTATAATCTAGTGCTTAAGGTAAAGTATAAAAAAGTAAATAACTAAAAAACAATAGGTGCTTAAGAGGGACAATCCTGGTATTCTTCTTGAAGAGGTGAGTTTTGAGCCTATGTTGAAATATGAGCAGTCCTGATGTCGGTGGTCAGTTCACTGTGTGGCCAGGACAGAAAAGAGCTGTGGCCATTCAAACTTTAAAATGTTCATGATGTTATGTTCTTGCGCGGATGTATTCAGATTTTATATGTTTTATAGTTTTTTAGTAATTTAACATTTAATCATAATTTTTGTGCCATTGAAACTTCTGGTGGAATGTTCAGTATCATTATGTTTTTATGCGAGGCATAAGCCGTTGCACCATGAAAAGCGAATGCCGATTTGTGCCTCCGTCGGGTTGTTGACCTGCAGTTCTATGTTGCTACCACAAGAGGCAGTGGTCCCAGAACATCAAAACAAAAAGACTCGGTGCATCTGACTAACACCCCGAAGGTTGCAAGTTCAAGCCTTGGTGTGGACAGTATTTTGTCACTGGATGTTATAGAAGCTATGTAAAAATGCGGTTACCTGGTGGTTCTATGTCAGGTATTGAATTTATGTGGTCGTTTCAAGAGGAAACTGGCCTTTTCAGAGGAATGGGAGTCACCTGTGGCTACAAGACATTAAGTGTACAGACTGGACTGAGGACATCATCAGAAATGCCTGTGTTTGCGGTGCCCATTTTATATCAGGTAAGTTATTTTGACTACCTAGTTTCACTGGGATGTCTGGTTGAAATATAGAGTAATATCTAAAGTAAACAGTAACCCATAACCTGGCTGCACGCTAAGCTAAAGCTACGTTCAGGAATTGAAGCCTAATGATAGATAGCTAACATTAGCTAGTGTTAGCTAACATGCTAGCTAGTGTTAGCTAGCTAACTCAAGGCCCGGGGAGTCGGAGATGGCTAACGGCTAGCAAAACCTAATGAAATGGTGAGTCCTGCTTTGCAGCTTTATGCATTTCAGATTGATCATTTTGGCAATGTGTGTGAATTTGCTGCTAATTTTGGCAATGTGTGTGAATTTGCTGCTATGTGAGAGATAAGGACATGTTGTTGCATGTCGTTGACAAAAGCTTCCCCTTATTTTGGTGTCTTTTTGTGCATGGCTGTAAGCCAGCACCTAGGATAGCGTTTTCCGGTTATCACTCCCTCCCTCTGGTCAATGTTGACCTGCATTTCTCTGTTAGCACCACAAGAGGCAGTAGTCTCAGCACACCAAAATAAAGATGGACACCAAAATCAACCTGCCGATCTCCACTCCACAAGTAGAGTAGCGGTGAAAGCATTGGACTCCCACCTGAGAGATCGGGGTTCAAGACCCGATGGGAATGATTTTATGGGACTATACCCCAAACCTCCACATGTTCATCCTTTCACTCCAACCTTTTCCCAGATAGCACACAGATATTGGTCCTCCATTGGAATCAGAGCGACAATCCGCTGGAGTGTTTCTACTGGGGAGTGTCTAGAGGGGCACCGTTGTTAAACAGCTGGAGAATTTCTGCTGGCGAGTCGGTAGCGGTCTCCGAGCGAAATTCCACTGACGCCCTGCCTGCCCTGTCACTTTTCTGATGGTAAAATTCATGTGGACCTCTGTTGTGGATACAGTTGGAATTCCACTTGCATGGCACGCCCTCCCCTGTCCCTTTCCCATGGTGGAACTCGGTTGGGATACCGTCAAAATTCTGCTTGCAACCGTCACTGGAGGGTAGTCTTGAACAACCTAGTCACTGATGACCAGCTCAACACGACGCCCCGGACAGGTCAGGTAAATTCTGGTTCAAAATGTAAAGCTGTATACAAACATCACATAAAACATGTTTTTTTCAAATGTCTGTGTATAGAGGGAACATCTGCTACTCAAATTTTAACGCTACTTCACGTTCACGGCTACCAAGTACCAGACAGGGAGGGTGGCTGGAGGCAGCACAAGAGGCTAGCAGAATCACTCCTATCCCCACAGCAACTCAAAGTGTAGCTCCACAGCCATGGACTCAAACATTGGTTGCTCTCAAATAAACACAATCTAATGCCTTGTCTCTGATTCATTAGTCCAATCCACCATCTCAGCAATCAATCAACTGAGCTGGCGATAATTTTGTGAAATAATTTAATGTTCTAGATCTCCGTTTTCCATGTTGATCGCTGCCAGTAGCTAGCTAGATAGCTAACGTGGCTAACGTGACTGTGATTGACTAGCCTCCGTCACCAGGCTCTCCTCAGGTGATTGACAACCAGATGAATGGCGGGACAATCCTAACTAGTTTTGATTGTGTAGTGTTTTAGGATAATTTGCCGTTGTTACTCCTAACCACTAGTCACCGTGCACTATTGAGTCTCCTTAGCCACAGGATGTGGGGGGTAGGCATAGGAGGGTGGCCATCTTTAAAAGGGCTTTCTGATTGATTGTTCTTTGTTCTTCATCCAAAGCCTCCACTAAAAGGTTAAACTGAATCTGGACTATGCCTCATTCTTTGCCCAATACACCACAGATTGGATAAACTGTCCCAATGTTAAAATGTCAATGGGAATTCTAATATAAGGCACTCTAGAGTAGAAATACCCTACGCCCTGCCCTCTTTTAAGCATTTTGACAAATTACAAGTTAGGGTTTATCTCGACTGATGAAATTTTTCACAGTTTTGAACTGTACTGTATGTGTGGGCTGATGTTTCATTTGTCTCGACTTCCACAAGCCAGAATCCTTTTACCTGGCCTACAATGTTAAGTGAATGACGAGCTAGTAGGGCCGGTGTCAACGGACCGTAACGTGGACTGTATTTTCATGAGGCCTGTAGGGGGCAATGGAGCACTACCAAAATGCTAAACACAGATGAAAATGAAGCACTATGGCAGAATACAATACGCAGTTAAGTCAAACACAGTCTGAAACTCGATTTTGGGGCCTTCTTTCACTGAGAGAAGGTGCAAAAATTAAGTTTTATTTGGATTTGGTATGGGTAAGCCAGGCTTACCTTGGCCTATTTCTATCGGGTTTTTTTGTTTTTTTTTAAGCCTCTGGATCTGCCCATTACACTAGAACCCTCTGGATCTGCCCATTACACTAGAACCCTCTGGATCTGCCCATTACACTAGAACCCTCTGGATCTGCCCATTACACATAGAAACCTCCCATCAGGGCATGCAAAAAAATTGTACGTGCTATAGAAGCGTCTATAGAGATTGTTGTGGACCCGTTCCAGTGGTCCTTATACTGTTCTTCTCAAGGTCGTTGATCGTGATTATGTAATTGATTATGTAATTGATGATGTAATTGACATGCCAGACCGGAGTAAACAGAGCAGGTTGTGCACATTGATATGCTGAAGGAGTATTGATCCAGATCACCAGTGATCAAGATGGGGAAGCTACAGAGCTGTTGTTATCCTGTGTTCCTGCTGTGGCCAGAGTGGTGTTTGTTACTCTTTCGGCCGTAACAGGAGAAACAATACTAGGTGACCTGTGTTAGAAGTGTCTGTTTAACTTACCCTGCTCTCTTTTGTGATGTCCTGCACAGACAACTGCACCATGGGACTTGGTTCTTTATTACCCTTTTTCATCTGCAACACACACACACACACACACACACACACACACACACACACACACACACACACAAGTGAACGAGGGCAGAGCATGTGAGGGGGTGAATGGAGATAGAAGGCTACACATCAGGGACACCTCTCTGACTTTTACATCCCCCTGCAACCACAGACAGGAAGCAGCTTTGGGCTGGGAGGGGGATGTGACTCACAGGAAGAGCCTCGGCCTTGTCCAGATAGACTGCCAAGATGGCCGCCGAGGGAGGGTCCGCAGCCTTACTGGACACAGCCACGCTCTCATTCCTCTGGAGGACCTGGGAGAGAGGGAGGGAGAGAGAGAGAGAGGGAGAGAGAGAGAGAGAGAGACAGAGAGAGAGATAAATAGAGAGAGAGAGAGAGAGAGAGAGAGAGAGAGAGAGAGAGGGAGAGACAGAGAGAGAGAGAGAGAGAGAAAGATAGAGAGAGAGAAAGATAGAGAGAAAGGAGTGGACCAGAGCCAGCACACTCTCAGTGGAGCTCATTGTTTCAGCAGGGCTCAGTGCCAGTGTAGGACATGCTCAGCCCTGTGCTGGGATACAGGGCAGTCTATTGTGCTGGTGAGTCTCTAGCTGTAGGGATACAGGGCAGTCTATTGTGCTGGTGAGTCTCTAGCTGTAGGGATACAGGGCAGTCTATTGTGCTGGTAGGGAGTGTGTGAAGGAGAGGAGAAGCACGCAGACCTGCTCCAGTCGCTCTGTGTTGGGCAGCAGAGCCAGCCACTCCAGCCTGAGGTGGACTCTTCCTGACTGAGTGTCTTTCAGAGTGAACCACTGAGAAAACCGCCACACAACAACAACAACAACATCAACA
>NC_140244.1:14271312-14326312 GCF_949987555.1 Borostomias antarcticus
CCCACCGGCCTGCGGATGAAGAACATGGTGACCGCGCCCACAATGGGGACATCACCAATCAGAGGCTCCAGAATCACCCGCATCATCCCGTTCAGCTGCGGAGAGACAGGGGGGAGAGACAGGGGGGAGAGACAGGGGGGAGAGACGGGGGGGAGAGACAGGGGGGAGAGACGGGGGGAGAGACGGGGGGTAGAGACAGGGGGGAGAGACAGGGGCGAGAGACAGGGGGGAGAGACGGGGGCGAGAGACAGGGGGGAGAGACAGGGGGGAGAGACAGGGGGGAGGGACGGGGGCGAGAGACGGGGGCGAGAGACAGGGGGGAGAGGGGGAGAACATCACCCACATACTCGTCTGGGTTCACCTCCCGGGTTCGGTTCTATGTTCTAATTTCAAGAACATGTTACTTTTCCATGACGTACCGCCGTATGGTCTCCCGCGCTCTCCTGAGGTGAGACATACCTGTATTCCCTTGACGCCAGCTTTGCAGAAATACCTCTTCACCTCCACGTCGATCTCCACGTCACCAACGTAGCTGCAAACAAGAGGGACAGGAAAAGACAGAGAAAAAAGAGGAGTTTTATTGCTAGATATTGTTTATTGTGCTTTGTTACAGCACAGAAAATATGAGCTATAGACATACTTCAGTGAGGCACAGGGGGAAGCCAAATAGGAGAGAGGGTCAAAGTTCACCTGATGTACAGATCCAGCAGCACCTGGCCCTTGTCGTTCTCTGTGTGGGCCTTGACCCCCACGACCTTCATAGCCTAGAGCACACAGGGACAAGCACTCCACGTGAACAAGTGTGTACAGTAGGACTTGTTCAGTCCTATGTCAACCTCAGAGGAAAGGATGATTTGTTGAAACGAAATAGTGTGTTGGAGAGTGAGTTGAGGCGAAAACTTTGTGTGTGTTAATGTGTGAGTTTGTGTGTGTGTGTGTGGCTTCACCTTGTCCCCAAAGTCCACCTTGGTGAAGCTGAGGGTCTGCAGGTGTGGGCTGGAGTTACGGATGGACGGGGCAATGGTCTCCACCAGCAGCTTGTCCAGGTACTGACCCACAAACGGCCACACCTGCTGCAACACCTGGACACAGGGGCACAAGAGACATGTAAACAAACACCTGGACACAGGGGCACAAGAGACATGTAAACAAACACCTGGACACAGGGGCACAAGAGACATGTAAACAAACACCTGGACACAGGGGCACAAGAGACATGTAAACTAAGAGCTGTTATAAGGCTGTTCTAACACCACAGTCAGAAAACAGGTATCTTAGCAGAGCTACGAGGCTAAAGCCTCCGATTTCTAACAGTAAGAAGTGACAAAGAGGAACAGGCAGCTGTAATCAGTTCACGCCTTTCAGCTGTGATACTCTGCTATATACAACTCTGCCCTGTTCTAGGGGGCATTTCAGCTGTCCGGCATATTTATGTTACATGTACCAGTCCACTGTTTACACAATAGTGTTTCTATAGAAACCCACTATGTATGTATAGTGCTCCAGAGGGGGTTTGCGCTGGTCTAAAAGCAGCAGTAGGCGTCCCGGCCGTGGGAGTGTGTGGTTGCGTGACTGCTGCCCGAGGAAACCGCGGCTGGCTTGAAGCCTTGGCCCTGTGAGTCAGTAGCAGCAGACGGTTCATCTGGAGGAGGCGGCGCCAGAGGAGCTCAGCTGACCTCCCCTCCAGGAACCCCACTCAAATACCAGCTTTGTCTCCGACTCTACCCTGCGTGGACCTCGAGTTTCAGTTGGAGCGGACCTTGTATTATTCGGTGTTATCCGGGGCGGTCTATTCTTAGCTTCACAGACAGGGCTGGGCTGGGCTGCATGGGATAGGGGAGACCAGGGTGGGGATTTGCTGCAGTTTGATTGGATTTGGGGGTTTCAGCTTGCCCCTCCCCCTTCCTGTGAGTCATCCAGAGGCTAATATGGAAAGGTTGAGAGAGTGGCCTGGCTCTGCTGCAGTAGGAGAGCCCCAGCCCCAGCTCTGCCCAGACAGTGGCCACAGGGGCAGTGGGGTGGTGTCTGTGCTCTAACATGGCTGCTGCGGCTGTGCTAACATTAGCGCTAGCGTTAGCAGCTCAACTAAACAAGCTCCACCCGCCATCCGTCAACGCAACAGCTGCGTCACGCAGAGAGAGAGACGGGCATTATGTGCTTCATAGGAGAATGATGGATCGAGGCGGTCTCTAAATAAAAGGGGTAGATGTTTATGGGTGGAAAGAATGTCGTATGAAAATGAGGATGAAGAACAACCTTATTCAGCCACTCAACCTTCTCCACGTCTGGGAAGTTGACCTGTAAGGAATAAGAGTTAGATTAGCTCCAAATAGAACATTTGAGGAAGTTGTGGGTTATCGAACCATGCTCCCTGGTCACCATATATAGTTGTTATGGGTTTGATGTTAGTAGGCCTAAGTGGTGTAGGCCAGTTCCATGATTGAAACTCTAACTAATTGGCACCTCTGTTTCCATGGCACTTCACTCTTGCAGTTTTCAAAACACCATGCTTTACCTTTAACTCCAAAGGTTATGCTTGTGACCAGAAAGAATAGCACTTTTCTGCCCCATTTTCTGTCATCAAGAAATGTCCTATAGAAGCAGCTATGGGCGTGTTTAGTAGCGATAGTGAATAAAAGTGACAACTCTACATACCAAAGAAGAACATCAGTACATACTGGCCATTGGCATTTCAAAGATAAAGGACGTAATGCTAGTGAGCTGATTCAGAGCAGATGGATTATAGCCAGATGTAGATCACACCAGCCTTATGATGCGCTGACTTTTACAGATTTAATGTTCACAATGTGTCAAAGCAACATTTTGACGAGTTGCTGATATCCATTCTGGGACTATTATTGACAATGTTGGGACATCCTGGAACAGTGTTATTATTGTGTGGCTTGTGTAAGTTTGCAAATGTCCAAAGGCCTATGTTGATGCAGCCATGCAGGAGTCCGGACCTCGACACCAAGCAGGAGAACTCTCCTTCATACCTTTGGTGTTTTCCTTACCCAAGCAGGAAGATCTTTTCTGCTTTTGAACGCTTTCGTGGATGTGAAATCTTGCTCGTCATTGAGAGACTGGATAGCGGACCTCAGGCGAGCCTCCTTGGCTTCGCGCGAATGTTTCCATCCTGTGTAGACCATGAGTCCGAAAACTAACAAGCTGGTGCTGACCCGATAGTAGCCGGCCAGGTAAACGGGCAGTAAGGCACCGAGGCACTTCCCGAACGTCCACAAAACCGACACCGCGTCAATCCCCTTGATTTTGGGGGGTTCCATTTCTCCGCAATCCGGAACATTTTTGGACTGCGCCGAGCTCTCTGCGCTCTTGGATCCGCTCGTTCCTGAATCTTCGCCTTGCATCGTGGCCTCTTTTTGTTAATAGCCTACTACTGACAATGTTATAGAAGTACCCTATCACAGTGTTGGATTTAATCAAATACTTGGAGTAACGCGACGTACTGTTGTCCATCCAGATATGCTATCGGTTGAGGTCTGTTTGAGATCACTAGTGCGTTCATAAATAATTTATTTTCACTGCATTATTTCCACAAAAAGTTCGCGTTTGGGCTTTTCTGTCTAGCATGCAACTTCTCTGCGTCGCGGCAGCGGATCAGCCTATTTTGAGTCCGGGACGGTGGGCTGTGCTGCTCCACCAGTGCCGTTAGCGGAATCTGAACACGCCCAGTGATGTGAAAAGATCTGACTCATTCCTGATCGATCCGTGTGTCCAGAGCACGCAGATGTCTACTGCTCTGTGCGCAGACAGGCTGCCGTGTTAAACTAGGTTGAATACTTTGTCAATAAAAGTAAAAGTGCCACCGTCATCTTTTCGACTTTGTTGCTCTCAGATTGTCAGGAAGACATACTGGTAAACCAGACTCATCGCGAAAACAAATTGATATTCGCGATGAGTCTGGTTTGCAGGCCAAGGAAGACGTACTGTAACATCCAGACGTATAGGCCTTCGGGTCGGGGTACTAGGCTACAATCCCGCATTACTGGTGCATGGACTGACGGACATAATAGCCCACCAGTCGACGGTGCTACCGGAGCTCTGCAAACGCTCCAGTTTATTTTAAACTTGCAGAACGTGCGTTCTGTTAAACCCTACTGAAAGCTTCGCTTCCGTGTATCCAGGCCGTCAGTCAGACCCTCCTCTCCATGAAGAAGCAAGATCCTCAATAGTTTACACAGCCAACGGGTAGCGTTGTGTGATCTTGTATTGCGAGCGTCTCCACCCCAACCCAATCTATGGCCTCATCCCCCGGCTTGCTTGTTGAGTAGTTAACAAGTAGTGTACTTACCCTTACCTTAGTGTCGTCTATTTAGTTTATAACTTGTAGTTATAAATCCTCAGTTATGCGTTAGTTATACTATTTTTCATTTGCATCATAACATCTGAATATTTTGTAATAATAATAATAATAATGAGACAAGGGGAGAGCTTCTTTTTGAGTGGTTGTTATTCTCATTGAAGTACCAAAATGACCTTACACAAGAGCAACCCACAAAAACATATCAAACAGCATTGTATTCTCCTGGCAGTCTCAGACACACACTGACTTGTCTCAGAGCTCTATGAATATCCTCATGGCATATTTTCACAGTTTGACCCTATTTGTGGTGCCTGTGTTTCAACGTGTCCCTTTGGCACACAGACCTTTAACAAGTTCAGGGGTCAGCTCTACAGAAATGGCCTTTAACAAGTTCAGGGGTCAGCTCTACAGAAATGGCCTTTAACAAGTTCAGGGTTCAGCTCTACAGAAATGGCCTTTAACAAGTTCAGGGGTCAGCTGTACAGAAATGTCTGCCCTCTGCAGGGCAGAGTGTGAAGGGAGGGGTGGGCGGGGCCAAGATACTGTCGCTCCAACATGGCCACTCGAGTCCTGGGTCTGTTAGGTGCTGCACGTGAAGCAGGACACCAGTCTCACACACCTGCTAAAAACCTCTGGATGTGGTGTGTAGACTGTGGTGGGGGCTGGATCAGAGGGGCAGGGAGGGGGTAGAAGGTAGTGGGTCTGGATCAGGGAGGGGGTAGAAGGTAGTGGGTCTAGATCAGGGAGGGGGTAGAAGGTAGTGGGTCTGGATCAGGGAGGGGGTAGAAGGTAGTGGGTCTGGATCAGGCAGGGGGTAGAAGGTAGTGGGTCTGGATCAGGCAGGGGGTAGAAGGTAGTGAGTCTGGATCAGTGGATCAGGGAGGGGGTAGAAGGTAGTGGGTCTGGATCAGGCAGGGGGTAGAAGGTAGTGGGTCTGGATCAGGCAGGGGGTAGAAGGTAGTGGGTCTGGATCAGGCAGGGGGTAGAAGGTAGTGAGTCTGGATCAGTGGATCAGGGAGGGGGTAGAAGGTAGTGGGTCTGGATCAGTGGGGCAGGGTGGTGATCCTCATGCTCTGGCTGGCGATGGGGTAGGACACCATGGGTGTGGTGGCGTGGCTCATGGTGATACCGGGCAGGGGCTGCGCCATGGATACCGCCACGGGCGCCACGGATACCGCCACAGTCGCCATGGAGACCGGTGGCGCCATGCCCTGGGCGATGGTCTGTGCCAGCGCGGCGGAGAGGGGGGTGATCTCGGGGTTGAGGTGCAGGGGCGGGGCGGTGGGGGGCGCGGCGTTGCTGGGGGGCACCGTGGGGGCGCCGGTGGACGCCACCAGGTCCTGCTGGGTGACGGGCCGCGGCTGCAGCCCCGCGCTGCTCAGGGTGGTGTGGGTCTGCGCGATGCTGTGGTTGTAGGAGCTCACCGCGCCCACAGGGGGCGCCAGGCTCTGCTCGGAGGGGGCGGGCGTGGAGGACAGGGTCATGACCTTGGCCTGGCTCCTAAACTGGGCGTTCTGCTCCAGCAGCACCTCGTTAGTGGCTATAAGGTTGGACACCTGAGAACGACATGAACAAAACAGCATGAAGAAGAGAGACAGCTTGAAAAGAGAGGGTTTATTAGCAGGGATTCTACACACAGGGTGAGTGATCTCTGATTCTACACACAGGGTTGAGAGTGATCTCTGATTCTACACACAGGGTTGAGAGTGATCTCTGATTCTACACACAGGGTTGAGAGTGATCTCTGATTCTACACACAGGGTTGAGAGTGATCTCTGATTCTACACACAGGGTTGAGAGTGATCTCTGATTCTACACACAGGGTTGAGTGATCTCTGATTCTACACACAGGGTTGAGAGTGATCTCTGATTCTACACACAGGGTTGAGAGCTTCTCCCGCCTGCCTCTCGGCCAGGTGCAGGATAATAATTGAGTAGGGTTTCAAATTTCAAGGAATTTCATTAATTGATAACTGTTAACCTTAACAAACAATAGTGGATTAATTGATAAGAACGTCCCGCGCTGGACTGCGCTTTACTCGCTTCATTTTTGTGTCTTCTTCCGCTGTGTTGTTGAAATTTCCCAGCATCCTAATTAGTCTTCACTACATGGCGTGGCGCCCTCATGAGCAGTCAGACCCTAAATCAGGATTACATTTCACACAACTCCCGTTGATAACGTTCGTAAAAATAAAGAAGAAGTTTCGTTCCATTAATAAGCAATTAATTGAGTAACCAAATCTTACTTGAGTAAATTCTTATCGGCAATTAATCAATAGTGGATTAACTGTTAGCATCCCTATGATTGCAGATAATCAGAATTTCTGCCTCACCAACCTGCTTCTTCAACTCCTCCACCCTCTTCCTCAGGAGCAAGTTCTCCTCCTCCAGGAAGCGGTAGTCCAGGGGGCGGGGCTGCAGCGTGGCCTGGACCCCCAGCTCGTAGTGGGCCCCCCCGCTCCCTTCCACCAGCCGAAGCCCCTCCAGCCGGCGCCTCTTCAGCTGCAGGGCCGTGTGGTCCACGGGGACCTCCAGGGGCCCCGGCTCGAACAGCCCGCTCTCGAACAGGGGGTCGTACACCGAGCAGGGGCCCCGGTCGTACCGACGCTGTCCCGACGAGCCCATGGACAGACAGCCGCCCATCCCCACTCCTCCGACCCCCCCGACCCCTGAGATGCCCGGGTCTCGGCAGCCCCCCAGGCTGGGGCAGCCCATCCCCATCATGTTACCCCCGCCGACGCCCCCAATGAGTCCAGCCATACCCACGCAGGCCCCGCCTCCTCCGGCCCCGCCCCCCCCGCCGACACCCGCGCTCGCCATGCCGCCGCCCCCCGGGCCCATGGCCCCGCCCACCCCCGCCCTCGTCGGCTCGTACTCGTACTCGTAGTCCTTCTGCACGTGGCGGAACTTGCATTTGCTGCCCCTCTGGCACTCCCCCTTCAGGAAGTCTCTGCAGATGGGAACCTCTCCCCGGCTGTGGGGGAGGTCCAGGGGGGACAGGCCCAGGCCGGCCGCCACCTTCCCCCTCAGACGCAGGGGCAGCTCCCCCGTCTTCTTGTAGGAGTCCTCATCCTCCTTGGAGCCGTGGACGAAGCGGCAGTTGGAGCGCACGCACTCCTTGTTCTGGTGGTCGTGGCAGAAGATGAACTCGTTCTTCTGCACGCCGAGGTCCGGAACCTCGTTGAAGTCCGGGTGGCGGAAGCGGCAGCGCCGGCCCCGCTTGCACACGTTCCGCAGGAAGTCCCTGCAGATGCCGTCCGGGGGCACGCCCCCCGCCGAGCCCGCCCCCCCGCCTCCGCTGTTCCCGTTCCCCAGAGCCCCTCCTCCTCCCATCACCCCGGAGCCACCGCCCCCCACGCCGCCCGCGGATCCCCCTCGGCCCTCTCCTGCGCCCCCGGGCCCCAGAGCCCCGTCCTCGCCCGCGCCGCTGCTGCCACTCCCACTGCCGGCTGACAGGTAGGGCCCGTCCCGGTCAGGCATGGCGCTCCGCCCGGCGCAGGACGAACACGCCACTCATGTGTGTGTGAGCTGGTCTGACAATCTTTAGGAATACTTTAATAAATAGAATGACTGTGAGGCTCCCAACTGGGCCACAGTAGGCTTCTATCCGGGCATCTGCAAACAAAATTATAATTTGTTTTCAAAACATGATAAACACAATGATTCATCATCAATCATGAATCTACAACACCTGTTCAGCACTTGCAACTAGTTAGCGAACATTAACATACAGTCATAGGTATAGCTGTTAAAATTGAAGTAAGCAGCAAGCTACGCTTAATAGCTACATGTTTTGGGTGGAAGGCTCTAATCTCCATACAGAAAAGACGGGGAACAGTGGTGCTATGGATAATTAGCTGTTTACCAGAACTGAGTTCTACTGAGTGAGCTTGTTAGCTAGTTAGCTATACATCTCTTGCTCATGCTGTATTTTGTCAGCCAGACATTTTCTGTTGATTTCAACATGCTGAGAAATAGACTCGTGGTATACGTTATTCAAACTCAAAGCAAATAGGTTTAATAAGTTAGCGACAGTGAATGTGTGACTGCTACAGTAGCTAGCTACCCATGCTACCTAGTCCAACTCGGCTATCTGACCAGCTAGCTGATAGCATTACCACTAGCACCAACGTTAGTGGCTACGCTAGCTAGATTAGCCATACTGGCCAAAGAAGACTTACCAATGCAACTCGGGGCACTTAATGGAGAGAGAACTATCCTGTACTTCCCATGGAAGTTGGTGGTGCTCTTTCTTTATGTACGTTGTGCAAGTAAGACACACGTTTCATTTTGTATTCCTCTCTGGGCCCTGGTACGCTTTCTTATAAAGAGTGCTGTTTACCACATTGCTTTCCTCATTCCTCACAAATGGCACTGCTGCCATCTACTGGCTGACCAGTTTCCAGCAGCATCACCGCGCGGCTCGAGTTCGCTTGACCCGTGGTTTGACCACTGACGCATTCTCGTAGTAGAGTAGGCTACTAGTGCACAGTGCGTGCCTGCGTGCCTGCCTGCCTGCCTGCCTGCCTGCCTGCCTGCCTGCCTGCCTGCCTGCCTATCTATCTATCTATCTATCTATCTATCTATCTATCTATCTATCTATCTATCTATATCTACTGTATCTGTCTGTCCATGGGCGATTTTATAGGGGGACTTGCCCCCCCTGATTGGCCAGCCCAAATCTGCTCAAATTCTTTAAAAAAACAAACAAACGATTTTTTAACTTATTAACACAATTATTAAATACATAATTGTGGTTTGTACCAGTTCGTGTTAGGTCATCATTCATTTTAAAAGTGTATTTATTACTTAAAGTCGCACTGAAACGGACGTTTGAGATCATCTAACTTCCGTAGTTTGACGTATTTCCGACGCAAACAAGCTATGAGGGTGGGACATATGCTTAGAGGAATTTGATTGGAACATTGACAAGTGGACGGGTTTTAAAGGACAATGCTCGTTTTTGACAACCTGGACCTTATTTACGACATATTATAAGACGTTTGACTCACCGAGATCACTTTGGTGTAGTTCGGAGGCATGTAGAAGACATTTAAAATCCAGCGCGAGCCAGTATATCCATGTAATGGCAGTGGTCGGGGCACTTAGAATGCAGTTTCTAAAAATCTATTTTCTGCCGCGAAACGGTTGTTTTCATCAATCTGTCTTCATGAATCGCTAGTTGTGCTTACATAGAGCATAATCCTGTGGTGGTTTTTCACATGCCTCTTTAATATGATCTTTAGAAACGTCTTTGAAACGAAATAGCTTCCTCACTTGCTCCAGCAGCATGCACAGCGTGCTGGAGCAACATTTGCGCGAAGCTATTTCGTTTCGAAAGACGTTTCTAAAGATCATATTACAGAGGCATTTGAAAAACCACCACAGGATTAGGCTCTATGTAAGCACAACTAGCGATTCATGAAGACAGATTGATGAAAACAACCGTTTCGCGGCAGAAAATAGATTTTTAGAAACTGCATTCTAAGTACTATAATTATAGTACATATACCGAAGGGACAAAGTATCCTTGTGAGTCCCGGGTAATGGTGGTGAATTGGTTGGTTAAACTCCCTCCAAGAGGGATGCTCCTATTGGTGCAACTGTTAGCACGTCTGGGTTCGAATCCCGGCTGCTCTGGGCAAGCCGTTAACATGGGTTACAATGGTGCTGTGCCCTGTGGTGTGGATTGAGTTTAGAGGGGTCATTGTAACAGAGTAAAAAGGTCTCGTTAGTCCCAGGTAATAGTGGTAAGTTGGTTGGTTAAACTCATTCCTTAAAGGCAAGGCAAGGCAAGTTTATTTGTATAGCACATTTCAGCAACAAGGCAATTTAAAGTGCTTTACATGAGACATTAAAAGCATCAAGACAAAGTGCAACACATAAAAGATCAAAACGAAATGCAAATAAGGACATTTAAAACAAAATGCAGGAAAAATAAAATACAAGAATAAAAGTTACAGAGCAGTGTATGAATGAATAATTATTTGATTTAATAAAAAGCAACTACAATAAAATGTAGTTTAGTGATGCTTGGCAGTGATGGAAAAGCCAGGCACAACACATCAGCCACTGAGGCGCTGAACAATGGTTTTGAAAATTGCCCGAACAGCCACTGAAGGTCCTGTTTTACACAAGCCGTTTGAAGAAGTGCTGCATTCCCTCCTACGGGCTATTTGAGTTGCACGTTCTACAGGCAGTTCATTATTTGCCTAATGCATGCATGCACTTGGAGTGACAGTTAACTGGTCAGTTCTTGTTTCCTCATTGGAATATGAATGTGTACTACTCGTTGGTTCAGGATGTCCACAGGCAGGCGTGTGTGCATATGAAGATCGCTGTGTAGCCTACGTATCGGCAGAGTCACAGAGAAACAAGTTGTTTTTCCTGCCCTGTTTCAAACTCGTCCTGGCTTCATGAGGCTGAAGATGCAAGCTGTTTCCTGCAGGATGGTGGGCCCCCTGTGCTGTGCGCTGGTGGTCTGTCTCTGTCTCTCTGAGGGAGGCTCCCAGGAGGCCGGCCAAGAGAGGAGAGACTACTACCACGTCCTGGGGGTTCCTCAGTCTGCGTCTGACAAAGAGGTGAAAGCAGCCTTCCGCCAGCTGGCGGTGATGCTGCACCCTGACAAGAACAAGAGCGCTGACGCAGATGACACGTTCAGGGAACTGGCTGCAGGTACACTGAGTCTTTAGGCTCATTCAAGTTTTGTATGTGGAAACACTTTTGATTGTCTAAGTCCTAATAATTCAATGCTATAGTTAATGTGTAACTTAATTATTTCAACAAACGTTGAAATGGTGGCTGCGCTGTGTATCCTCTGTCTGGCATGGTATCCACACTCAAGATATGCAACGAGTAAACCAATGATACTGACATGGTCCACCTCCATTTTCTAACTTAAACAGAATGCACATCTAATGTTAGGCGATTTTTCTCACCCTGTAGCCTACGAGGTGCTCTCCAACCGCAAGAAACGGGAGCGGTATGACCAGCTGGGCCACGAGGCCTACCTGAGCGAGGACGAGGAAGACCCGGAGGACGAAGATGAGAGTGGCATCTTGTACTTCACCTTAGAGGAGCTGGTCCAATTCATGTTCCAGGGCGATGAGGAGGAGGAGGACGACGCCTCATTGAAGGGGTCTGGGGACGAGCACCACTTGGGTAACATGACAGGGCGGTCATACTGGGGGAATAATATTATAGTTAACTGGGTGGAGGAGGAGGAAGAAGAGGATGATGAGGATGGAGAGGAGTTTGGGGAGAAGGAAGTGGAGGAGGACCACGACAATGAGAAATATCAGTATTGGTGGACACCGCCAACGCAGCGTGATGGAGACTGATAGTGATACAGTATGCTTTATGTTTCAATGGGTCCCACATTTCATTTCAATGAATAACATTACAATAAAGTCAAAGGAATAACATTACAATAAAGTCAAAGTGCTTTTGTGTCTTATTGTATCTCGTATGAGGTCAGGTAGAGTGGAGCTGCTTTAACTGGGTATAGCCTACTGACAGTTCACTGCTTGTTTACAAGTCTGTGAAGCAGTGTGAGAGGAATTTGTTGGACAGTTCGACCCTCTTTCCTGTGTGGGTGTGGCTGTGCTGTTACTGAGTAACACATACAGTAATTTACTGGGTTTTTCCTGCGCCAGCACTATAGTTTGGGCTCTTTCCCCCTCACTCGCTCACAGGACCAGCGTGCACTTTGACCTGCAGGATATCCTGCTCTTCAGCAGTGGAACTGAGTGCACTGCAGCTTTTAGGAGACAAAAGACTGTGGCTTTTTACTTTCATCACACTAAGAGTTGTGCCATTTCAAGGGGAACGGCTGCACACACGCTAGCCTGCTTGACGATGATGGTAAGTGTGAATTAGTCACTAGCGATAAGGCTGTTGCTCCTGATTGTCATGTGACAGGCTGTGTGCCAGTGCCAGCCATACCTTGATAACACCTCTGCTTCTTAGCTTTCAACACATTGGAGTGATCACAAGATACAGTTTTGAACTCAAACTCATTATAATTGCTAAAAGGTTGCTTTTACAAGTGGATTAGAAGGTAAAAAAGCAGTTCCGAATGTAAAACAACAAGCTCACTTTCACTGTGGAGGTCTATGGCTGTAGTGGTACATGATGAGCTCAAGCTGACCAGCTGGATAGGGATCTGGTCTGGAGGCTGATGGACCGGGGTGTTGATCTGGTCTGGAGGCTGATGGACCGGGGTGTTGATCTGGTCTGGAGGCTGATAGACCGGGGTGTTGATCTGGTCGGGAGGCTGATAGACCGGGGTGTTGATCTGGTCTGGAGGGTAATGGACCGGGGTGTTGATCTGGTCTGGAGGCTGATGGACCGGGGTGTTGATCTGGTCTGGAGGCTGATGGACCGGGGTGTTGATCTGGTCTGGAGGCTGATAGACCGGGGTGTTGATCTGGTCTGGAGGCTGATGGACCGGGGTGTTGATCTGGTCTGGAGGCTGATAGACCGGGGTGTTGATCTGGTCTGGAGGCTGATGGACCAGGGTGTTGATCTGGTCTGGAGGGTAATGGACCGGGGTGTTGATCTGGTCTGGAGGCTGATGGACCAGGGTGTTGACCGTTCCAGGAGGAGGCTGGAGAGGGGTCAGCGTCAGGGCTGAGCGTGAGCGCCCACAGCATCAGGGTCACCGAGGCAGTGAGAGAGGGGGACCTGCTGACCTTCATAGTCATATCTCAGAAGGTACAGGCCAATATAATATAACATAATATCATATCAATATCATTTTTTATTGACTCATTATGTCATGACTCTATTGTGATCACCCCTGTGATCTTTTGTTCTTTCCCTCTCTTTTTATTCCTCTCATTCTCTTCCTCACTCTCTCTTTCTCTATATCTTTTCCTCTCTCTCTCTTCCTCTCTCTCTCTTCCTCTCTCTCTCTTCCTCTCTCTCTCTCTTCCTCTCTCTTTCTCTCTCTCTCTCTTCCTCTCTCTCTCTTTCTCTCTCTCTCTTCCTCTCTCTCTCTTCCTCTCTATCACTCTTCCTCTCTCTCTCTCTCTCTCTCTCTCTCTCTCTTCCTCTCTCTCTCTTTCTCTTTCGTCCTCTCTCTCTCTCTCTCTTCCTCTCTCTTCCTCTCTCTCTCTCTCTTCCTCTCTCTCTCTCTCTCTCTCTCTCTCTCTCTCTCTCTCTTGTCGTGTCCATGTCTCTAGCTGTCTGGTACTGGGGAGCACCATGTGGACAGGACGTATGAGGACTTTGAGTGGCTGCAGCAGAGTCTGTTCTGTCCAGAGGACGTTCCTGGGATACAGGGAGTCATTGTGAGTCTCACTTCACCCGGCTCAACCTTGACAAACCTATAAACCATCTAGGACAGTGGTAGCTCCGCTGGCAGCCTCATGTGACATAGATAAAACAAGGAAGGATGATGGTGGTTGGTGACATTGCGGTGACGTGGGCGTACATTTTAATGTTTTATGTACGCTTGACGTCTGCTAAACAAATTTCCCTCTGGGGCAATAAAGGTTTCAGTTCAATTCAAGGTATTATGGTGAAATAATGAGACTCTTCCCTCCTCTAGTTTCCCCCTCTCCCAACAAGACCACAGCTGAATGCTCCAGCCAAAGTTCTGAAACAGCTTGGTATGTGTTCATCAACAACTACCCATGAGTGTTCCTCCGAGAATGAACAGATATGGCAGACGTCTGTGGTGTCAAGCCTTGTTGATTTGCAAAGCTGTGACGGGGGCTGGCTTCCCCTGCAGGTTTCCTGGCGATGGGACAAGACTGGCAGCCCTACTGCACTGCACTGGAGTCCTACCTCCAGCAGGTGGCAGCACACACCACCCTCAACAAGAACAAAGGCCTGGAGGTCTTCCTCACCAGCTCAGAGGTGAGTAGTTAGCCTAATAGGCTACAGACTCGGTGCGCGACACAGCGGTGTGTCAGGGGCTTAACTCATTCATGCGTGTTGTAATCCTCCGTCTCAAATATTTCCTGCTCTTATTCAGCTTGTGAGCCCTTTCACTTCAGCGTGTTTCACATACAGTAATGGTGTTATTCCAGAAACATGTTCTATGTGCTGTGATGTGCATGCATGTACAGGCAATATTATCTTCACCAGTTAGTTTTGAGTAGATTTCATCAAAAAGGTCCAAGGCACTCTTCTTGATTAAAAAGCTTTAATAATAGGCTAGTTCATCTTAGAACAGAACAATAAAAAAGCCAACATGTTTCGGCCATGGGGCCTTCATCAGGGCTAGTTACGAACTAACTGTAGCCTAACTAGCCCTGATGAAGGCCCCATGGCCGTGTTGGCTTTCTTTATTGTTCTGTTCTAAGATGAACTAGCCTATTATTAAAGCTTTTTAATCAAGAAGAGTGCATTGGACCTTTTTGATGAATTCTATGTTATCCCCAAAGAACACCTTCTGTAAGATACCTTGACTACAAGAACGCTGAAGCCCTGCTTTCCATTCATCGTTTTCAGTAGATATTCTAGACAATGCATAGGAGACTGTCTGAAATAGTTGTGTTTGGCCTGGTTTACAGTATGCATGTTTATCAGATGGCAAAATGAAGCTGGTAGCTTAACTAGCTTCTGTCACAAGCACTCATCAGCTCACACCTCGTCACACCATGACAGTAACGTGGTAACTGTTGCTTTAGAGATAAAAAAACAACAAAAAAAACTCAGTGCTACACCAAAGAGGAAGTTGGCTCATAGGCAACAATTGTGGCTGTTCTCACTAATAGCTAGGCTATATTGTGTTTGTATCAACCAATCTGATATATGAAGTGTTTTGCCCAATTTATGATTAGTTAGTCTGAATGATACATGCAATATTTAGGGTTTAGTATCTAGTTAGCAGGCATACATATGACATGAGAATAACATGGGTTTGTAAACAGATGGGATGGCTGGTTATGCAGTTTATTGGTTTTGAAAACTTCCTTTTTTCCAAAAATAGCTGATGTCATCCTTCTCTTTTTTGAGACAAAAGAGACTTCTGAGAAATACTTTCAAAATGGAACTGGGTGAGACATTTCCAAAAGAGGCCTTTGCACATAGTCTTTTCTGAACAACAATGACGGTAACATGTTATGAAATAATGCTATAAATGCTTATAAAAACTAGTGAACTACACAACATAATTTAGTAGAAGAAACCTTGCATCCCTCTGTTCACCCAGTATTTACACATTATGATAGATGCATGGTAAATAGGCTGTACTTATATAGTGCTTTTATCCAAATCGCTTTACAATGGCCTCTCATTCACCCATTGCACACACATTCATACACTAATGGCGGTAGCTGCCATGCAAGGTGCTGGCCTGCTCATTGGGAGCAATTTGGGGTTCAGTCAATCAATCAATCAATCAAAGCTTTATTTGTATAGCACATTTCATACCAAGAGGCAACACAATGCGCTTTACAGAGAACAAGGGAGGTGGGCATACGACCCACTCTCTACATATTCCAGAGGGAAGCAAAAAAACAGTAATCACCCGGGGGCCAGATAAGTGAACTGTAAAAATTCTTCCCTGACCCCTCTCAACAAGGCGATCGAGCAAGCTCCAGGAGTATGTTTGTCTACCGGCTAAGAACATTTATAAAGCAATACATTACATTAAATTACATTTCAGAGTGAGAGAGGCTAAAAGCATCATAGGAGAGAGAATATTCTACGGAGAATGTGTCTGTGTCAGTGTCTTGCCCAAGGACACTTGGACATGTGGACACACCAACTCAAGCTCAACCTGGACAAGACTGAGCTGCTGTTCCTCCCGGGGAAGGGCTGGGCGCACCGGGACCTGGCCATCACCATTGAAGACAGTGGTGACGCCACCTCGGACTGCGAGGAATCGGGGTGTGAACTTGCACTGTAGATCCTGATCCATGATTGAGCCTATGGAGACGTGAACTTTTGGAACTATTTAGGCTATAATTACATATAATTTGAGATGTACAATGTATGTACACATATAACAATTGAGAAAGTAGCCTAAGGTGATGTGAACTTGTGAATCTATTAGTGGAATGCAGAAGACCAGACGAGCACAACAAGAGGAACAGATTTGTTAGGTCAGTAGTCGTCGCATTTGCCTGCCAGCTGGTCATGCTAGTTTATTTAGGATCTTATGGGAGTAGGAACCCTATTGTTATTGCTAGTAGGCCTACTGTACATTTTCTTCTTCTTCCACTATTATTCTTTTCCTGGAAATGGTCAAATAACTCAAAAAGTCCTTGACCAAAAATGCTGAAAATGTGTGTGTTAAAACTAGAGGCCATGAGTAACTATTCCAGAAGGAATGACCATGATTCGTCCACTAGGCAGGATGTCAGGATGAAACACCCAGGGCTGAGGCTGTCCAGGGGTCAGGCTTACAGGGGTCAGACTCACAGGGGTCAGACTCACAGGGGTCAGACTTACAGGGGTCAGGGTCACAGGGGTCAGGCTCACAGGGGTCAGGGTCACAGGGGTCAGGGCCACAGGGGTCAGACTCACAGGGGTCCTCTGTTGATGCTTTGGATAAAAGCATCAGCTAAATGTAATGGACTAGAGGAGCCGGGATTCGAACCGCCAACCCTGTATCATAGGGTGACACACTCGGAACCACAACCACCCCTAATTATCTGTTCTGAGGGTTTAATATCACTTAATATCAACTTATCGCTAATATTAACTTAATATATATTAATTTACACCAAGAGAAAAAAAAAATTATACAGTAAAAAAAGATTTTAATAAAAAAAAAAACATTTTAACACTATACTTTATCATCAGTATACTTTAATAATAAATCATTATCATGATAATGTTAATCTCTGGGTCATACAGGTACTGTAGGTTCTAAACCTATGGCACAGCTACTGTAAGCATTTCATTTGACTGCACCTGGTACCTGGATCATGCACTGTACATGTTGTATGAGAAATAAACAAGACATATTATATACAAAATCATAAACAGTAAATAAATGGAAAAAACTGATAGCATAACCAGACAGACAACCAGCTTTATAGCCTCCAGTACAGGCTGTGAGATGGACACCTACTGTCCGGACTAGAGGACCTAAGAGGCTCTGCCTGTCTTCACGCTGGCGTACTCTGTCCTCCCCTCACCGCCCACCACTGGTCTCCCGCGGTCTCTCCCCTGGACGTGGACGATGGTGGAATACATCACTGAGGGGTCATCCTAGGGAGAGAGACGAGAGAGAAATGTTACCTATGTTATTGAGAGACAGTGAAATAAGAACTAATCTCTACATCTCACCCACACAATCATCCAGATGTGATCGTACTGTAGCAGTGAGGTGTGCAGTCATCCTAGCATCTGGGCCATTGTGAGCCACTGTGTCGTACATGACAGAGACATCATCCTGAATGGAAAGACATGATGAATATGCATGTCATTATGTTTTCAAAGATTCTTTTCTCTCTGAGGTTGAGATGACTGGACGTTTCTTCGTGGCGTTTCTTTACCGTACCTCCTTCTGCTCTGCTCCTCCTGATTGACTCACACTGCTCGTCTCCCGTGTGCTTTTCTTGTCTGAGGGTCACAAATCAGAGTTCAACATAACATTGCATACACACCACGAAATGGGTCATACTACTGCTAAGCTAAATCTCAGTAGTTGACGGTTGTATATGTATGTTAGGATGAGCTTTGGTGAATACCTTTGTATCTCCTGTAAATACACACAGACACCCCTGCGATGATCATCATGAGTGACAGACTAGCCACTAAGATGTAGATGATAAGATATGATTCTTCTTCTGAGGTCCCTCCTGAGTTCCCCCCTGCTAGATAAGAGCTCGGTCAGTCAGTTCCCTCAGCTCTAAACTGATGAAGTTTATTGTTGACTAATTTAGATAATTTCTGAGAAAATAAATCTGAATTGAACTGAATTATATTTAAACAAATACTATTGAGCAGATTGACAGCAGTATCGATCAATGGAACACACTTTTCATTACTTCTGACGACATATCAGAATTGAAAATGCACTGACCTTTTTGTGTGGTCACAGGTTTGACTGGAGTTGTTGGGCCTTTGGTGGATGTCTTCGGTCGGTTTGTCTCTGTAATAAAGAACGTGATCATCAGTTTGACGTAACTCAGATCAGTTTATTCAAGAAGAACTGCCAACTATATTTAGTTCAATATACTTCAATCCTAATGTTTCCTTCATGGTTTGTGATGTACAGAGTTGATCATGTTACATAGCAATAACATAACTATAGTAAGCTGTTCCCTGGTATGTTATTTTTTCACACCACTAACAGGGCTTCCTTCTGAAGTACAGTATGTCGCTCAATCATATCATGGATGTTTTACCCTGAACACAAAATGAATGTTTTACCCTGAACACAAAATGGATGTCTTACCTTGAACAGTGATAAAGATGTCTTTGGTTCCCTGTTCCTTGATGTTGCATCTGTAAAATCGCTGATCGCCCTCAGTGAGGTGAGAGAGGAGGAGAGAGAGGTTCCCAGGTGTGCTTTCATTAAACAGCTTCACTCTGTGTCTGTAGCGGTCACTCTGGGTTACTAGTGCCCACTGGTTAAGGTTTCTTGTAAAGAACTCCCATGAGAGGCTCTTGGGTCTGGCCTTCAGGTCAGTACAGGCGCAGGGCAGGAGAACAGACCGGCCTGGTGATCCCTTAACTCCACTGACATTATCTGATAACAGTGTGCAGCCTGTTGAGACACAGAGCAGGTTCAGGTTCCATTCTCCATTTCAGAATGATCAAGTATACTGTAACTAGTACCAGGCTTGCGACTGCTAACACTCCTCCAGCTGCACGTTAACTCTGATATGAGCTGGAGCTCTTACCTTTGACAGTGAGGCGGACGTCACTGTACTCTGTGTTGTCTGAGTTGACCACGCATCTGTAATCCCCCTCATCTTCCTCGGTGATCCGCGTCAGAAGGAGAGAGAGGTTGCTGGGTGTGATGCCATTAAACAGCATCACTCTTCCTCTATGACTCTGGGTTACTGGTGTGAAGAGCTGACTGTCGTGGTTATAAGAGTCCCATCTGACGCTGGATGGTTGATCCTGAGGGTCAGTACAGGCGCAGGGCAGCAGGACTGACCCATCTGGATAGGCAGTGGCTTGGATCAATGTGCCTCGGCCTAACAGTGTACAGCCTGCAGAGATACAAACAGTAATAATCACGTATTTTAAGGTGTTTAGATGCATGTTGTGCTTTCATACTGATCTTATTTCCCATGTAGCACTGTACCATTCACTGAGATCATACACTGGATTTGGAATTACTACTTACATTTTCCATTTAAAGATTTTACCATTTAGCAGACACTTTTATTCCAAGCGACTTAAAGTATAACTAGAAAGTACATTTCCTGTAGAAAATGTGAGGTGGGCTAGCTGCTGCAGCTGTATGTAACAGCTACTGCTAGTACTACTACGGACCGGGCAATCTCCATGCACCCACTGGTGAAGACCATGTGTCTCTAGCCCACTCAGGGTCTGAGTTGTGGGGCCCGTGGCGTGGATAGTGGTGTGGTGGTGAGACTCCGCCCCCTCAGGTTAGAGCCAGTTGGGGGCAGTGCATTGACCTCCGGGCAATCTCCATGCTCCCACCGGCGAAGACCGTGTGTCTCTAGCCCACTCAGGGACTTAGTTGTGGGTTCCGTGGCGTGGATAGTGGCGTGGTTGGGAGACTCCGCCCTCTCAGGTCAGAGCCGGTCGTGGACAGTGTATCCCTCTCCAGGTCAACCACCTGCCCCCACCGGTGAAGACTGTGTCTCTCTAGCCCACTCAGGGGATGAGTTGTGGGTTCCTTTGCGTGGATAGTGGTGTGGTGGCGAGACTCCGCCCCTTCAGGTCAGAGCTGGTCACGGACAGTGTACCCCTCTCTGGGCCACCCACTTTCCCCCACCGGTGAAGACTGTGTGTCTCTATCCCACTCAGGGGCTGAGCTGTGTGGCCCGTGGCGTGGATAGTGGCGTGGTGGCGAGACTCCACCCAGGTCGTGGACATTGTAGCCCTCTCTGGGCCACCTACCTGCCTTCATCAGTGAAGACCGTGTGTCTCTACCACACTCAGGGGAGGTCTGTGGTCTGTGGGGTGATGCTACCACTGTAGTCATAAAAGTGTGCCTGTACCTTTAAGAGATCCTGCTCAAATTCAAATCCCAACTGACACTCTGACCAGCCCTTCATTCACTTCAATGTAAAGGCATGCCGGATTCAGACAGCTCTCTCTCAAAAAGTATAAATGTTACAGCTTAGATATTGATACCGTAGGAATCCTGGGAACTTGCTGAACATTTTCATGTATATATGTCTGTGTAGCTTAAAAACTGTAGCTATGTCGACAAGTTAGAAAAAGGGTAAAAATGCAAAATTAGCCGCTCAAAAGTTAGAGTGCGGCACCATATGTTTCAATGGGGAGCGCAGTTGCCGAACAAATCGTCATACAGCGAAAAGTCACACAGCTTAGATACTTACATTGTACGAATCAGCACAGTTGTGTGAACATTTTGATATAGAATATGTGTGTGAGCTGTCAAAACTGTAGGAGTGTCAGCAGTTTACAAAATGTGTGAATATTTTCAAAGCAACAGCTGCCGCCACTCTAAAAACATAATGATACTGAACATTCCACCAGCAGTTTCAATGGCACAAAAATTATGATTAAAAGTTAAATTACTAAAAAACTATAAAGAATATCAAAAGTCCGGGAAACAGCTAAACATCATGAACATTTTAAAGTTTGAATGATGTTTCTAGCAAAGTATGAAGAAGTAGTTAAGGGCCAAAAAACTGGGGAGAACTATAAGTAAGAAAGAAAGAAAGAAAAAGTGGGAATATTACAAGTTGGGCTAGCTTCTACAAGCTAGCCAACCTAATAAGTACATTTGTCTAGAGTAAGTGAACTGACTACACCCCAGTCATCTTCAGTAAAGTCTTCTGTAAGAAGACAGTAGTAACAGTGTTAGATCATTTGTTTTCTTTCAGATAGATGTATGATCTATATACATATTTAGGATAACAGATGACTTATGATAAATTGTGTATTTAGGGGAATCTACTGACTGATAGCTGAATTCTTGTGGAAATAATTTAATTGTGCCTGAAATAGAGATGGATTGGCTAAACTCAGGTTTCATTTGTTCAGAAAAAAGACCCATGACAACAGATACAGTAATCATTTAAAACAAGAAGCATACATTTACTTATTACTTATCTAGGTTTTGTTCTGATTTTTAAGACGTCACAAAATGGAGGATATAAATTAATTTACCTTCACTGGCCGTGAACAGAATGGAGCTGATCAGACACACAGAGGACCACATCCTGGCCTTCAGCAATGTGTAGAAATACTGGACTGTGTGTCTGCATGCTTATAGGGATAGAGAGACAGAGAGAAAAAGTGAGAGAGAGAGAGGGAAATACTGCTGGACTGTGTGTCTGCATGCTTATAGGGATAGAGAGACAGAGAGAAAGAGTGAGAGAGAGGGAGAGAGAGAGAGAGAGAGAGAAAGATTGCAACTTCCCTGTATTTCTATATATAGTTCTACCTATTGCATGAAAACTAACATCATCCTTCAACTCTGAGTCCATATCTGGTCACACAGAAATGAACATTTCTCCTTTTCCTTAGATAGTTTAATTTCTCAATGCAGCTCTTATCAAACTAACATTAATATTTGAAGGACCTTTATTCTGAGTCTATTCAAAACAAGGACATTTAATAAGGACCATGATACAGTATATATTTGTTTAATACGTGTTGGTTGTACATGTGTATGTGGATACTTTTTGTAATGAAGATGTCATCTCAAGACTCTCATCTTACTGTGGCATGTTTACCAACTGTGTGTGTGTGTGTCCATGTGTGTGTGTCCGTGTGTGTGTGTGTTCACTAGCCCCCAGGTAGAGAGAGGGTGAGGAAGGGCATCTTTAACCGACTCACCCAGGCCATGGAAGGGCTGAGGAAAGAGAGCCACAAGGTACAGTAGCTCAATATGAACAATAGCTCAATATGAACAGTAGCTCAATATGAACAGTAGCTATATATGAACAGTAGCTCAATATGAACAGTAGCTCAATATGAACAGTAGCTCAATATGAGCACCGTCATACTCAGCACCGCCCTCATGTCACCCTGCAGCACTGTGATGATGACATCATCTGTTCAGCAGAAATAACTGTCTTTTCAGGATGTGGATGAGTTTTTTCAGACAGAGCGAGATCACAACTTAACCCTCACTGGGTGCTCCAAGGCCGCTATGGAGGTGAGCACTCTGCCCACTGTCCTCACGTAATCTGTCACACACACGCACGCACGCACGCACGCACGCACTATGGGGTGTGATTAGTGCCAGCACACCATACTGAAACGCTTGACTTGCGCCTACTTAAGAAGACGCGATGACATCAAACGTCTAAACGCACGTGTATAATTTCCATTGACAAACAATGGAGAGACAGACGTCTCATAGCTGTAACGTACCTGTAACGCAGACGCTGTGCACATGTTGTTTACACGAATTGCGCATCGTGTGCGTGACGGCAACACTACAGGTTAGATGCGCCTCACATATGCGACACCAACACTACACATGACAGTTTGGTAAAATCATAGATGTACGTACGTACGTACGTCTTGTAATGTGTGCAGAAATTGCATAGCGACGTGTCAAACGTGCCAGTGCCTTGCTAGCGCAGCAGACGTGTTAGCGGCCGCACGTGTAAGGTCAGTTGCCTTTAAATCATAGCTGGTTCTAATCTCGTCCTTGCCAATTGGTAATGCATTCTCAATAAATGGAATTCGCACATGTTAAGCAAATTGTTTTTAATAAAGCCTAATATCTGAATGACTCTTTCTTCGCAATTTAAAACAAATGTTCAGATACACGTGTTTCTTGTCAATAGAGGGCTATCTATTTCTAAATAAAATAAATCAAATGTAGGTAAATTACCAGATGTCGTTTTGAAGCCAAATTTTATTCAAACATTGGTCCACAAAAAAACACATATAGAATAATGTAAAACTGCAAATAAAAATGAATCGAAATAAACAATAGGCCTACAGGTCTTTCTTTGGGGAGGAGGACTATGCCGTCAACTCAAGATGAGCTGGAGCGAGCGAAGACCCACTTCTGTGGTGGCGCGGGCCCAACGCTTCCCCAGACTGTAGGCTACCAGGTTGCAAATCGCTACCACTGTTTCAACTAATTTGTAACATTCAAAGCAATCACCTGATATTATAGAAATTATTAAATCAGTTGTGTAGTGTTCAGCTCAAATGAAACCATTTTGCAGTATCAATGCATTCATTTTTTTGCCTATAGGCCAGCCTACACCAGGCTGAACACTTTCAAATGTAGCCTACAATTCGTTTGCCTATTTTTTTTGCACAATAGGCCTATTATTTCGATTTATTTTTATTTGCACTGTTTATATACATTATTCGTGATTCATCAATGGAAAGCATGATTGAAAATATTGCTCGTGTTTCCTCCCTCACAGAAAAAGACTGTCTCATTCTCTCTGTCTCTCAGGGCGGGTCTCCTGGTGCGCGTTGCTATGTTGCGCAATACCTGCTTTGTGTTGCGCAATACCTGCTCCGAGAGCGAGTGAGACAGATATCTCTTCTGATATTTAGGAATAGCGGAATTAATAATGATTACGTTGAGTCTTACAAGCCTAACATTTGGTAACGAACTATAGCAATACATGTGCTTCATTGTTTTTGATTTAGGTGATTGTGATCATTGTGATCATTTTCCACATAATTATAACACATTATGCTACAAATATAAATATAAATCACCCGCCTGCGACATCTGCTGACAGAAAAGAGTACTGCAGTCTATACAAAAGGCCGAAATGTAAACATGTGATAAAAACGCTGATATCTAGGAAAAGTAATGAAAGGAGGGTCCTTGAATTTGATCGAGTGCAAACAATTATCATTTTTATTCACTTGTGTTTAAATTACCACCACTCGGTGCTTCTAGTGCTCGCAGTTAACACGTAAAGGCGTGTGCACGCGTGTTCTATGTTTTGAACGTTGGCACGGCACTTTTGACACGTCACTCCTAATATGTGCATCAAATACCTGACACCTAACACTACACCTTATAGTTTGATCAAACTAATAAGCGTGCGTATAGACACACGTTTGTGTGGTTTGCTAATATTATAGTGTGACGTGTGGAACGTGCCATGCCAAGGTACGCAACAGACGTTTAAACGCCCGCACGTGTTAAGGCTGGCATGCCATGGTTTGACTCCTAAAACTGAAGCACATCTAGCATAATATTTTACAATGAAAAGCAAGGTCAATTTATAGGCTACACAGGACGCATAATTACGTACAGCTGGGATTGATAATCATTAGGCTATGGAGCCCATCCTAGTTGATTGTAGGCTAATTAGTGTAGCCTACACTCACAATCCCTTTTGCGCCATAGCCTACTGTATGTCAAAATACAAAATACATTCTTATATACTATTATAGCCTACGTGTTTTGGTGCTGATCCTCAGCACCCCTATGCTACAGCTAGTTGATGATGCGCGCTCTTATTTGAAAATGTAGCAATAGTGGAGATAAAACGACACATATCTAGGAAAAGTTATGCAAGGAGGGTCCTGGAATTTGATTGAGTGCAAATAAATATTCTTAATTTTTATTCAATATGGACAAATGAGCCCCGCTCGCAGCTTCTAGTGCCCGCTGACCTAACACGAGCGTGCAAACGTTACATGCATGTGCGCAAAAGTGGCACGGCAGTTTTTACACGTCACCCTCTGAGAATGCGAGCGACTCGTAATGCGTGCGTATATGCACGCCTATTAATCAGCTCGCCAAAGTACCTTTATACACGCAATGCAGGCGACGAGTGTTTGTTACGCTGGCACGAATCACACCCCATAGCACGCACATACAAACACAAACAAACACACACACACACAGTTTGTCTCTATTTGTGTTGGTCTTCTCTCTTCCTCCAGAGGTTCCTTGACGTGGTGCTCACAGAACAAAGTAAGACACCATCTTTGTTTCCCATGATGCAATGTGAGTGAGCATGTGTCATAGCAGACAGAATGGCCCAGTCCCATGTCCCCCCGAAACCCTCAAGCCCTGAACCCTCACAGACTTATTGACATCACCTAGGAAAGTGGTTGAGTGCGAGAGGCTGCAAGACATGGTACAGTAGAAAAAGGAATGGTACAGTAGAAAAAGGAATGGGACAGTAGAAAAAGCTATGGTACAGTAGAAAAAGCAGTGGTACAGTAGAAAAAGGAATGGTACAGTAGAAAAAGGAATGGTACATTAAAAAAAGGAATGGGACAGTAGAAAAAGGAATGGTACAGTAGAAAAAGGAATGGTACATTAGAAAAAGGAATGGGACATATGGACATATTATTTTCTGTTTCAGTTTTACGTTGTTTTTCTTGTAGGCCTACATGCAAATTACTTTTGGTTTAATTTAGACTCAAATCCCCTTTACATTATCACAACCCTCTTACGTGCTGTATGTCACCCCCAAAACAATTCTGTTCAACTTGTTGAAATAATTTCATTGCGTGGTCATAAGCTACAGTTCTGCCTGTGATTCTTGTTTATCATTAATTTAAAAATATTTACTCAAGAATGACCACTCTCATTTCTGCAACTCACAACTCTTTCCATATTCCACTATATCCATATTGGGAATCTCAATTCAAAGAACTGCACCGAGATGGATGATTAATGTCATGCAGCTTTTAACCCAGGAATCATATGATATATCATAGTCATAGTATATCATATTGTTGGCTTTTGGAGTTCTTCTTCTTCTGTTGCTCTGCGTTGTGTAATTTTCTGTAAGCCTTAATAAAAATTGCAGCACAATCTAATATGGACCACAATGTTAATAGCCATCTTGTTGTGATAGTTATTGATGAAATCACCCCAACACGCGATTGGAAGCGGCAAAAAATGATTTATTGGACAGAACTTCCCTCACATGGAAACAGTCCCTGTCTCTCCGCTGGCTGGAGCTGTGGGCAGAAAATGAGGCCTGCGTCTTCTTCTGTACTCCCCCGCTTGGTCTTATCGGGGCTGGGCAGCCACAGGCACAGAGAGTCTACCACATTCACAATCCAAGTCTCAAGGTTTGCTCAAGACATTATATAGTACTCTCTCGCCCCACCCATACGCCTCTCTTAAGGCCTAGTGAAGTCAGATTGGCTCCCCGGAGGGGCCCTACTGTCACAAATGTGTGGCCTGTCAGCCAAAACCTGAAGTCTCAATCCTACTGGTTGTTTGACCTAGTGGACTTGTGTCATTCCCTGGGGAGACGCACCGGACACCCTGGGGAGAAGAGGGGCCCTGCTGTGACGCCCCAGGGTGACCTCTTGACCCACGGCCTCAACACATCTGTCCCCTTCCATCCCTACCACTGCACATTTACACGGTCCACGTGAGAGGAAAAACACACAATCAGCTTATATTGACTTTAAGACTCTGTAGATGTTACGGACATTTTTACCTAGATTCTTCAATATGATATATCATATGATTCCTCAGTTAAAAGCTGCATGACATTAATCATCAACTATGGCAACAGAAATCGATGTAATTTAGAACCATAGCCTACATAATTTCAAACAAATCACATTATACAAACCCATAGGGTTGATCACCTATACGTAAAAATATTGAAACCAAAATAATTATAAGGCTACTTGTGTAGTCCAGCTGAAAACATATTTTGTTTTGTAGTGAACGTTAGGGTTGGTTGATCCGTCCGTACTCGTTTATTGGTGGTTTTTCAGGTAACCTTGTGTTTCACCTCAGAACGATATGAACTGTGAGTAATTCCCTCAAGCAAAGAAGTGCGGACATACAGTACGGTAAAGGGATATAAAGGGCTCAAAATGTCTGCCAGAGAGCCCTCATGCACTTGACAATTTGACAATGGGACAGCCCTAAGCCCTCACGCACTTAGCAGGAATGTGCCTCCAAAGTCTGTGAGTCTGTAAGGGTGTACATAGGGACTGGATCAACAAAATCATGTGCCTGGTACTTTTCCATTGTGGTCATGGGCGATTTTATAGGGGGGGCAGAGGGGGCAAGTGCCCCCCCTAATTGGCCAGCCCAACTCTGCTCAAATTCTAAAAACAAAAAACAAAAACCTTTTCTTTTTTTTTTTTAAACTAATTAACATTTTTAATTATTAAATACATAATTGTGGTTTGTACCAGTTTGTGTTAGGTCATCATTCATTTTAAAAGTGTATTTATTACTTAAACTAGGCTACCTTAAAAAAAATCATAATCCACCAATGGCACAACTCGTCCATCGACCTCAACTATTTCCGGTTTGATCTGTTACCGCAAAAAAATGAGATCTGACTGTGCTCAGTGCTCAACAAGCTACAACTAGCCAACCTGCTCACAATGGCGAAAAGAGCTATAAAAACAATTGACCACTTCTTCATAAAAAAAGAAAAGGCAATGCTAATGAAGAAGCTACCACTCGAAATGACACCGCAGCAAGTGCAATCGAATGCAGAAGTGCAATCGAATGCAGAAGTGCTCCAGAGGCTATCGAAGCTAGCACTAGCACTAGCAACATCACCATAGGCGAGGAAGCTAGCACCAGCAGGCAGTTGCAGTTTGATGTTGTGATGTTGGGTATGGCCTAATGCTCGATCATAAAGTCATATTGACATGCTTGTGGTGTCTAGATGAAGTTTGAATCGTTGTGCATATTGAATTATCATACGGATTTCTTATTAGCATACTGTTCACAACTGGCATTCTTTGTAAATAGATGGGATGGGATGGCAGAACTGTTTTTTTTTTTCTCACGTCAATATGTTGCCTCCCCTACTCTCAGAGGATAAAATCGCCTATGATTGTGGTCAAAGTGTGGCTAGAAGTACTGTTGGCTATTGTGTGTAGGTATTGTGTGTAGCTGTGTGTGTGAGTGTGTGTGTGTGAGAGTGTGAGTGTGTGTGTGTGTGTGTGTGTGTGTGCCAGGTGTGCTTTTTTTCATTTCTTTGAGTGTGTGTGCCAGGTGTGCTTTTTTTCATTTCTTTGAGTGTTTGTTCAGAAATAGCTGTGGCCTGTGGTCATTTCTCTACCTCGCTGCATCTGTGTGTGGAGCAGGATGGGGACTCTGCTGCCCTGGCCTTCTCAAAGTGAGATAACCTACAATACCACAGTCACTTGTTATTAACAATGTAGGCTGCAAAGTAGGAGCTATATAATATTCACCTGTATGCATCACTATATACACTAAGGCTGTTTAGAAATGAAAGATTTGCTCCTTTGTTCTTGCAGGATTTGTGTGAAACTGTCTGAGGTGGTGGATTCTATGAAGGTAAACAGTCCAAGTTTGAAACCTCACTGAACAGTGATCAGAAACGTTCCCTGACCATCAGCCTGTGTCCACTCACGTGTGTGTCCACTGTACCTGTGGGCAGAACAACCTGGAGAGTGTAGCTGAGAACGACGTGAGCACTCTGGGGCTCGGCCTGGACATGGAGTCACGCTACCAAGAGGCTGAGAAGGTCAGACAGCTGACCTCTACAACTACACCTCAACCAATGAGGAGCAGTAGTGGTGCTCAAGAGTTGTACACCCCAGCTCATAGGTGTGTGTGTGTGTGTGTGTGTGTGTGTGTGTGTGTGTGTGTGTGAGTGTGTGTGTGTGTGTTTTTGTGTGCGTGTGTGTGCGGAGTAGGAGATGTTGTTCAGGAGGACCTGTAAGCTGGTGGAGATGGAGACAGCCAGCAGGAGTGCAGAGAGAGCCAAACCTATGAAGAAAGCTGCTGTGAGTTTCCTACCCACACAAAGACAGGAACATGTCATGTGTTCAGATGTCCAGCGTGTTGACAGGAACATGTCATGTGTTCAGATGTCCAGCGTGTTGACAGGAACATGTCATGTGTTCAGATGTCCAGCGTGTTGACAGGAACATGTCATGTGTTCAGATGTCCAGCGTGTTGACAGGAACATGTCATGTGTTCAGATGTCCAGCGTGTTGTTGATCTCGGGCCTTTTCATTGGCCTGTAGACGGGAATCTAGCGCACACTAGCAACTGTCCAGTAGGTGAGATTCAGATGTGCTGAGCTCTGACTCGTTTTTGCTCTGGCTCAGATGGAGGAGGTGAAGAAGGCAGCTGAGAAGGAGTTTGATCACATATCTGGAGTCGCTAAACAGGAGGTAGCCTGGACTTCCTCTTTTCAGTTTATTCTTAAATTACTTTCCCCCTCAGTGGCTCATGTGTGTGTGTGTGTGTGTGTGCGTGCGCGCGCGTGTGTGTTCCAGATTGCTCGGTTCCAGGCCGCGCGTGTGGTTATGTTGCGCCAGGCTCTGACGGTGTGGTGTGAGAAGCAGCTTGGGACGGCCAGGGAAAGCTCCACCCTCTACAGCCAGCAGCTGCAGGCCCTCAGAGAGATGGGGGAGTGACGCCATGCCCTCAGGGAGATGGGGGAGTGGTCTCCAGACTCGCAGACACGCCCCTCTGACCATGGCTCAGGCTGAATATACACTTGTCATCCTTGTACCCTGTCATCCCTGGTGTTTGGGTAGATAAGATGAAATTAACAGAATCATCACTGAAAAATGTCTTAGATTATATCCAAGCGATCACATATTGCAATCATAGACACACACGTACACACACACACACACACGCACGCGCACACACACACACACATACACACACACACACACACACACACACACACACACACACACACACACACACACACACCAACACTAATACTAATGAAGCCCCTATGGAACTGATGGTATCAAGTCCTTGACAGAGAGAGAGTTGCATCCCCTTTGTGACAGGACAGTGGCATGTGTGTGTTTCATTGTTATAGTGTCTGTGTGCGTGTGTGTGTGTGTATGTATGAATGAGTGTGTGTGTGTGTGTGTGTGTGTGTATGGCATTGTTATAGTTTGTTTATGTATGTTTGTATGTATGTACTATATGTATGTATGTATGTATGTGTGTGTGTGTGTGTGTGTGTGTGTGTGTGTGTGTGTGTGTGTGAGTGTGTGTGTGTGTGTGTGTGTGTGTGTGTGTGTGTGTGTGTGTACAGAACCATGCTGTGTGTTTCCACATACTACTGCAGTGGCACAGAGAGTTGATTGTGCAGCTCTGCAAACACAGCCACATCTGTAGGGGTCACACAAAATAAAGCCTGGTGAATTGATTGCCAAACTCTCTGCCTGACTGTGTGTTTCTCACTCTGTGTTGAGTGTTCTCATTAAAAACTACTGATGAGTGTTCCTCAATACATAGAAACACAGAAGTCAGGTTTCCTGGCTATGGGACAGGACTGGCAGCCTTACTGCACTGGACATGTACATCCAGCAGGTGGCAGCACACGCAACCCTCAATAAGAACAAAGGCCTGGAGGTCATGTTACTAACGTGGTCACCTGAGGGTTAATCCCCATCAGCTCGTGAGGCCTTTCCCTTCAGTGTGTTTGGCATACAGTAATGGTGTTATTCCAAAAACATTTAGTTAACTATGTGCTGTGCAGGCCATGCAGCACAGGCCACTGTTTTCACCAGTTAGTTTGAGTATCTAGACAATCCACAGAAGAGCGTCTCAAACTGTTGGTGGTGTTAGTCCTGGTTTACAGTGCATGTGTGTGAACTGGTCAAATTAAGCTGGTAACTCATCTCTGTTCTCATCTCAAGTCCTCATCAGATCAGATCACACTTCCAGTCACACCATGACAGGAAGATGTGAAACAGAAAGGTTGCTTCATTAGAGAAAGAGACGTGTATTTTGAGAAGGAAGTGGTGTGGATGACTCACCCTTTTTTGTGGGGTTTTTACACAATGAGTCAAACTGAGACCAATGTCTTGTTTGTAGATCAGCTCTGCATTACAAAAATACAGAAAATGCAGGGTACACATCAGTACAGGAAACATTAACACATCAGTATACACATCGATTTAAGTAAAACAAAAAAAGATGATTAGTAATATACAACACATTATTCACACCAATAAAATTGTCTCAGCTTCTTAACCAACTCATCAATATAATAAAAAAACATCTTATTAGTCCAGATGCCTAGAAATGTGTAATCATGGACACAATCATTCAGAGCACTATCTATAGTACATACACTTTTGTGCTTTAGAAACAACATAAAATTAGTTTTAAACTTAGCTGTTCTTACAAATATGGTTGTCGTCAACCAATCTGATATAGGAACGGAGATATTTGGCCCCATTTCCGAATGGTCAGTCTGAGTGATAAATGTCATTTCTGTTGTCTAGTGTCTAGCTGGCAAGGCGTGCATTATGACATGAGAATGAGAGACCACAGATACGGACAACTACTTTCAATTTGGAAATGACTACAATTATTTTAATAAACATTCTAAAAAGAGATTAGAAAGCAGTCTAAAAAGGTTAAAAGCAATTTAAATACAGATCACAGAAGGGAACTACTCTCAAATGATCTGAACAAAGATTTCAGAGAGGTGCTCGCTTTTCAAACCACAGATTCAGAGAGGTGCTCCCTCAAACTACACAGATTCAGAGAGGTGCTCCCTCAAACTACACAGATTCAGAGAGGTGCTCCCTCAAACTACACAGATTCAGAGAGGTGCTCCCTCAAACTACACAGATTCAGAGAGGTGCTCCCTCAAACTACACAGATTCAGAGAGGTGCTCCCTCTTCAAACTACACAGATTCAGAGAGGTGCTCCCTCTTCAAACTACACAGATTCAGAGAGGTGCTCCCTCTTCAAACTACACAGATTCAGAGAGGTGCTCCCTCTTCAAACTACACAGATTCAGAGAGGTGCTCCCTTTTCAAACTACACAGATTCAGAGAGGAATTACTCTTTGGATTGAAGTGATATGATGATAGGTCAGAGGTCCTGTCAATTAATGAGATTTTACCAACTGTACTATAAATACGCCTCCTAATGACAACCACCATGACTGCTTCATCGTGCTACTGGACTAATCACCACCATGACTGCTTCATTGTGCTACTGGACTAATCAAAAGCAAACATTCATTTCATTATTTAATTCCTGAGAGTATTGCTGATAATTCAAAGCTGACATACAGTACATTCAAACATTAAAAATAGATCGTCTACATGAATGGGTTGTAATCAAACGTCCTGTTCTATAATAATAATAATAATAATAATAATACTTATTATTATTATTATTAGTAGTAGTAGTAGTAGTATATTGTAATAATAATAATACTAATAATACTAATAATTATAATAATTATAATAATTATAATAATTATAATAATTATAATAATTATAATAATTATAATAATTATAATTATTACTATTATTATTATTATTATTGTTATATGGTAACAAAGTAATAACCCCATGACAAAGTAATTACACCACATGGGAAGTATGGACTTGTTGAAGGATTTGCTTTGTGTGTACAAATGAGTTAATGTATAAACACATCAATCAATATATTGTTATGCAGAAACATATTATACTGTTAACTGATCATTAAAACATCTCTGTTCCCTATGACTACTGTGTATAGTGAATAAGACACATTTCAATTTTAGCATTTTTATATCTCTATAAGTAGTCCAATGCACTTCAAGTAAATATGTGAGACATAACCAACTATTAACAAGACCTTTTAATTTTGAATAACTTTGATATTCTAGTTATAGAATTTGAACACTTGGCATTTATTTTGCATATAAACAATGATCTTCAAATATAATTAGCTTCGCAAAAAGTTTTCTAAATCATTTAATATAGTATTTGTGAGTGACCAAGGTGAGTGACTGATTTTACCTCAATGATTATAGTTGATACTAAAATAATCAATGAAATACTTTACAAAAAATTCAAAAAACTATTTTTGGCCCAGGTCTGCTATTGATATAATTTAGTTTCTTTGAGTAGATCTCGGGCCTTTTCATTGGCCTGTAGACGGGAATCTAGCGCACACTAGCAACTGTCCAGTAGGTGAGATTCAGATGTGCTGAGCTCTGACTCGTTTTTGCTCTGGCTCAGATGGAGGAGGTGAAGAAGGCAGCTGAGAAGGAGTTTGATCACATATCTGGAGTCACTAAACAGGAGGTAGCCTGGACTTCCTCTTTTCAGTTTATTCTTAAATTACTTTTCCCCTCAGTGGCTCATGTCTATCGTGTGTGTGTGTGTGTGTGTATGGCATTGTTATAGTTTGTTTATGTATGTATGTATGTATGTGTGTGTGTGTGTGTGTGTGTGAGTGTGTGTGTGTGTGTGTGTACAGAACCATGCTGTGTGTTTCCACATACTACTGCAGTGGCACAGAGAGTTGATTGTGCAGCTCTGCAAACACAGCCACATCTGTAGAGGTCACACAAAATAAAGCCTGGTGAATTGATTGCCAAACTCTCTGCCTCCCTAAGTGTGTGTGTTTCTCACTCCGGGGTCATTAATCAGTGTGTTAGACTGCTCCTCCAAGGACATCGCACGAAGGACAGACTCTCTCTCTCTCTCTCCCTCTCTCTCTCCCTCTCTCTCTTTCTATCTTTGCGATGACTTAGTCCCCTCTGTTTTTCTTTATCCACTGATTCAATTACTTTGTTCTGTGGACATGTGTTTTTGCGTGTTCACATTACAGTGTGAGTACCTCATCAGGTCATCCACAGACAGGCCTCCATCTTTGTCTCCAGTCATCCCAGTCATCCACACACCTGGCCATCTCATCGGTGGTCCCCACTACCACATCCATCTTGATTATGTCCACAAATGTTTTAGTAGAATGTCCTTGCGACTTGCGTCCGCGCCATGGAGATGTCTCCCCTAACACCAGCTTGCTGGCCGGAAGCTCACGGTGTCTGTAGCAGTGCCCAGCCAGCCTCATTCTCCTTGCTGCCATCTTCCCACTCACCCTTGACCTCTCTCCGTACAGATATTCAATACTGACGTGCGCGTTTGACTTATTTCCAGTGTTGAACGTAGCATTCTGATGTAGCATCCGTCCAGCGACCTCTGCAGGGAGTGGCTCAGGGTCCAGCACTCACAGCCATACAGGAGAACGGCCTCCGCGGTGGCGTCGAAGAAGTGGAGCTTGGTTTCACGGGGGAGGCACTGGGGGGGTGAGTTCATGGGGTTGTCATGATGTACCCAGGCGCGGTATCTCCCAGGCCTCTGTGGGGAGTTTGCATATTCTCTCCATGTTCGCAATGGTTCCCCCCAAGAACCCAATATGAACTACAATGTACATTTCCTGAGGAAAATGCAATGTGGGCCCAGCCTCTCTCCCCAGACCCAGCCTCTCTCCCCAGACCCAGCCTCCCTCCCCAGACCAGACCCAGCCTCTCTCCCCAGACCCAGCCTCTCTCCCCAGACCAGACCCAGCCTCTCTCCCCAGACCCAGCCTCTCTCCCCAGACCCATCCTCCCTCCCCAGACCCAGCCTCCCTCCCCAGACCCAGCCTCTCTCCCCAGACCCAGCCTCCCTCTCCAGACCAGACCCAGCCTCTCTCCCCAGACCCAGCCTCTCTCCCCAGACCAGACCCAGCCTCTCTCCCCAGACCCAGCCTCTCTCCCCAGACCCAGCCTCTCTCCCCAGACCAGACCCAGCCTCTCTCCCCAGACCCAGCCTCTCTCCCCAGACCCATCCTCCCTCCCCAGACCAGACCCATCCTCCCTCCCCAGACCAGACCCAGCCTCTCTCCCCAGACCCAGCCTCCCTCTCCAGACCAGACCCATCCTCCCTCCCCAGACCAGACCCAGCCTCTCTCCCCAGACCCAGCCTCTCTCCCCAGACCAGACCCAGCCTCTCTCCCCAGACCTAGCCTCTCTCCCCAGACCCAGCCTCCCTCCCCAGACCCAGCCTCTCTCCCCAGACCCAGCCTCCCTCTCCAGACCAGACCCAGCCTCTCTCCCCAGACCCAGCCTCTCTCCTCAGACCAGACCCAGCCTCTCTCCCCAGACCCAGCCTCCCTCCCCAGACGAGACCCAGCCTCTCTCCCCAGACCCAGCCTCCCTCCCCAGACCAGACCCAGCCTCCCTCCCCAGACCAGACCCAGCCTCTCTCCCCAGACCCAGCCTCTCTCCCCAGACCAGACCCAGCCTCTCCCCAGACCCAGCCTCCCTCCCCAGACCAGACCCATCCTCCCTCCCCAGACCCAGCCTCTCTCCCCAGACCCAGCCTCCCTCCCCAGACCCAGCCTCTCTCCCTAGACCCAGCCTCTCTCCCCAGACCCAGCCTCTCTCCCTAGACCCAGCCTCTCTCCCCAGACCCAGCCTCTCTCCCCAGACCCAGCTTCTCTCCCCAGACCCAGCCTCTCTCCCCAGACCCAGCCTCTCTCCCCAGACCAGACCCAGCCTCTCTCCCCAGACCCAGCCTCCCTCCCCAGACCCAGCCTCCCTCCCTAGACCCAGCCTCTCTCCCCAGACCAGACCCAGCCTCTCTCCCTAGATCCAGCCTCTCTCCCCAGACCCAACCTCTCTCCCCAGACCCAGCCTCTCTCCCCAGACCCAGCCTCTCTCCCCAGACCCAGCCTCTCTCCCCAGACCAGACCCAGCCTCTCTCCCCAGACCCAGCCTCCCTCCCCAGACCAGACCCAGTCTCTAGTAATTGAACATTTGAAATACTCCTGTTTTGAAATTATACCTACAGTATAGGTGTCTCAGTAATTACCCATTATATATTAGGCTATACTTTGCATGTATTTACCAGGTGAATGTTTAGTAATTGGGGGACTATGAAAGGAAGGGTTACCAAAAAAATGTTCAGAGTAAGTTAATTTAGCAATAGAAATCCATAAGCCTAGGGCCAATGGGCCTAGGATATAGACAATAAACTACCAGTGGAATGGTGGTGGAGCAATAGCGGGAGCATTTCAGATTACTTGCGGACCGCTGTCCCTGGCGCTGATAATCCGCCAGAGGTCCACTTGCCATTCAATGTGCAAATGGCTTGGAACCCGCCAGCAGATTCGTCCGGAAGTCCGCCAGCGGATTTGGCCGGAGGTCTGCCAATTCGTCCATCGGGGACCCGCTGTAGGTCGCTAGCCTTGTGTTATTTGGGTTTATCCCTTACCTTTTGTCCAGAAACAGAAGTTGAACCAATTGCAGCAAAATAGCTAATGTTACAGGAATCATCAGTGTAACTGCTTTAGCCACTGACCGCTACCATTAATGTTATGGAAGCTGCTGCTAGTTGTTGTGAGCTCATGAGCCAACTGGCTATCCCGCTCTTATTGTGCTGGATTAGCATTGGAAGCATTGGAACTGATGTGTACAGGTGACAAGACCTATCTTAATTTATCAGACATTATTTCATGTCATTTCAATTCACAGCTATTTAAGTGGCATGACTAGCTTCCGTCCTACCAGTCCCGAACAGAAACAAGCCAGCCATGCACATAAGCCAGGCTGGACCTGGCCTGGTTGACTTAAAGGAAAATGCTCGTTTTTGACAACCTGGACCTTATTTACGACATATTATAAGAAGTTTGACTCACCAAGATCACTTTTGTGTTGTTCGGAGGCCTGTAGAAGAAATTTAAAATCCAGCGCGAGCCAGTATATCCATGTAATGGCGGCGCACGGGGCACTGAGAATGCAGTTTCTCAAAATCCATTTTCGGCCGCTAAACGGTTGTTTTCATCAATCAGATTGCATGAATCTACAGTTGAGATTCCTCAACGCCAGCCATTGTTTCGGTTTTCAAATACGTGGTCTGTAGCCTCTGTAATATGATCTTTACACGCCTCTCCCCCACTTGCTCCAGCACGCATGCGCACAGGCCAGCGCGCAGACTGGCTATTCTCCCTCACATTCTCTGCGCTACGATCGGATTGTTGCTGACGAATGACGACGACAATATTCTCGGCACCAACTACGATCGTAGCGCAGGGAATGTGAGGGAGAATAGCCAGTCTGCGCGCTGGCCTGTGCGCATGCGTGCTGGAGCAAGTGGGGGAGAGGCGTGTAAAGATCATATTACAGAGGCTACAGACCACGTATTTGAAAACCGAAACAATGGCTGGCGTTGAGGAATCTCAACTGTAGATTCATGCAATCTGATTGATGAAAACAACCGTTTAGCGGCCGAAAATGGATTTTGAGAAACTGCATTCTCAGTGCCCCGTGCGCCGCCATTACATGGATATACTGGCTCGCGCTGGATTTTAAATTTCTTCTACAGGCCTCCGAACTACACAAAAGTGATCTTGGTGAGTCAAACTTCTTATAATATGTCGTAAATAAGGTCCAGGTTGTCAAAAACGAGCATTTTCCTTTAACTGCGTCTTTTATTCAGATGGATTAAACCAACAGACAGATGGATCCAACACACAGTTTGAGGCATTGTTGGTGATACAGCCCCTCACATGTAGGCAGAGGACCAATATCCGAGCATCGTTGCTTTCATAATTTTATAATTATATATATATATATATATATACTTTCTTTTGTCACGACTGCCCCCACTGTTGTTTCATATGACGTATACAATGAGCGATATCATTGATCAAAATTATTTTGTGACTGGCGAATAAACACAAATATCAAATCTGTTTCGATTACATTTCTTTTGCTCTTTTTCCCCGCGAAATTTCACATTTGATGTGTACGTCTTCATTCATGGGAGTTAATTCTATTATTTGCTAATTACCTGTGTGAATAAATGGTGTTTGGTGTGTAAGGACCTTATGCCCCACAGCTAAGCAAGTGAGCGTTTGTGGTATGGGGTGAAATGAACCGCTGCACTTCTGGATTAGGCCCAATTATTTCTTCTTGTGAAAAAGGTTGCAGACAAACACTTGAGATGCTGAACTACTGTCACAAAATAGCAAATATGTTTTATGTCCGTATACTACCAATATATAAATGAAACCTAAAGTAGCCTACATAAATGACTTTTACTTTTCCAAGTGTAGGCCTACATAGAGTACAACCTTTAGACAGCTAGATAGCTCGTTGGGATATACAGTAGGCCTACTGTGAGTTAGCGGCCCTCCCGAAGGATCCGTTCCATCATTTCATGACTGTATTTTCTACGGGGAAGGTGATCACACTGGTGTACACACACGGTCGAGGGCAGGGAGGGGAAGGTGGTCACACTTGTGTACACACACGGTCGAGGGCAGGGAGGGGAAGGTGGTCACACTGGTGTACACACACGGTCGAGGGCAGGGAGGGGAAGGTGGTCACACTGGTGTACACAAACGGTCAATGGCAGGGAGGGGAAGGTGGTCACACTGGTGTACACACACGGTCAATGGCAGGGAGGGGAAGGTGGTCACACTGGTGTACACACACGGTCAATGGCAGGGAGGGGAAGGTGATCACACTGGTGTACACACACGGTCGAGGGCAGGGAGGGGAAGGTGATCACACTGGTGTACACACACGGTCGAGGGCAGGGAGTGAAGTGGGTGAGGTGAGAAGGGTCAAATAAAACAAGACAGACAAAAAGAGACATGAGAAAACAAGACCTAGGGCACAGAGCGGGGTGTGTAATATAGTAGATTTCACCTGGGATAGGGGGTGGTTGTCGGTGATAGCGACACTGATGCAGATGAATCTTAGTACTGAACCCCCGGCACTTTAATCAGAATCTTTATATAGGGGACGCTTTATGTGTGTCCATGTCATTCACACTCTTGTCGTGAAGTCGTAAATCGACACAGGGATTTATAGGACCCAACTTCCTGCTTCATCCGCCTCCTCAGACACTGGGATTTGAGTGCTATTGGCACACAGGGACTGTAACTGCACAGGTGTTAAGATGCGCCTGTTTTAACTTGTTGAAGGTTTTAAATAACCCCTTATTAGGGTTCTTGACCAAGGGCACATGAATATTTATGAGGACAGGCCTATAGGTGCAGATTTATTGATTTTATGTTTTATTTCACTTTTATTTATCCAGGGGAACCCATTGAGACCAAGGTCTTTATTTATCCATGGGACCCATTGAGACCAAGGTCTTTATTTATCCATGGGACCCATTGAGACCAAGGTCTCATAATCAATGGTGCCCTGGTTACACAGCATTAAAAACAACAACATACACAGAAGACAACATTATTTAAGACACACACAAGACTCGGCTTTGATTTGATTGGTTAGCCCGTCTCTTACCGTTTATTTGATATCTGCTTTATGGAGGTTTATTGTGAGCTCTGTAAATTTGTTTATTCAATTTCTTAATCCTTTTTTATCCTTTCATCAGGAGACATGGTTCCCGTACAATGACGTAAGATACCTTGTAATGGTTGAAATGGTTAAAGGACAATGCTCGTTTTTGACAACCTGGACCTTATTTACGACATATTATAAGACGTTTGACTCACCGAGATCACTTTGGTGTAGTTCGGAGGCATGTAGAAGAAATTTAAAATCCAGCGCGAGCCAGTATATCCATGTAATGTCGGTGGTCGGGGCACTTAGAATGCAGTTTCAAAAAATCTATTTTCTGCCGCGAAACGGTTGTTTTCATCAATCTGTCTTCAAGAATCGCTAGTTGTGCTTACATAGAGCATAATCCTGGGGTGGTTTTTCACATGCCTCTGTAATATGATCTTTAGAAACGTCTTTCGTAACAAAATAGCTTCCTCACTTGCTCCAGCACGCATGCGCACAGCGTGCTGGAGCAACGATTGCGCGCTGTGCGAGGAAGCTATTTCGTTTCGAAAGACGTTTCTAAAGATCATATTACAGAGGCATGTGAAAAAACACCACAGGATTATGCTCTATGTAAGCACAACTAGCGATTCATGAAGACAGATTGATGAAAACAACCGTTTCGCGGCAGAAAATTTATTTTTTGAAACTGCATTCTAAGTGCCCCGACCACCGACATGACATGGATATACTGGCTTGCGTGGGATTTTAAATTTCTTCTACATGCCTCCGAACTACACCAAAGTGATCTCGGTGAGTCAAACGTCTTATAATATGTCGTAAATAAGGTCCAGGTTGTCAAAAATGAGCATTGTCCTTTAACACTAGAATAGCTGAGGGTGGGTCAAGTAACCCATGCAACTACATTAAAAAATAATTCTCTGCAACCATTCAAGTTACAGCACCCTGCTTTCATGACTTTTCCTAGATGCAGATGTCGTAACAAATTAGTTAACACACACACACGTACACACAGACATACAACAGTCCACTTCCGGCTTTAGGCCTGGGCCCAGTACCCCTACCCCTCACCCTAACCCGGGTCCGTATCCTCTTCCTACCCCAACCCTACCCCTGAACCCTGCCTCTACCTGGACCCAGGCACACTCACACACACACTGACATACACCAGTCCTGGGCTCAGATCCCCTTCCCCTCACCCTAACCCGGGTCCGTATCCTTTTCCTACCCCCCACCCTACCCCAACCCCTGCCTCTATCGGGGCCCAGGCACGCACACACACACACACACACATTAGTGTTTGCCACGATGCTCTTAGCCTTTCTTGCTCTGAAAATGTAGTTTGACGTAATGTATTGCTCTATATATGGCTCCGTGTGCTACTAACCCTGTTCTGCCTCCCCTCTCCCTAGTGCCTCTCTCTCTCCCTCCTATCTTCTAACCAGGTCCAGTGGATGCCCCGCTGTCGCCAATGGACCACCCTGAGTCCGATGGATGCCCCTGTATCTGCTGCAGATGTCGTAGCAAATTAGTTAACACACACACACACACACACACACACAGACATACAACAGTCCACTTCCGGCCTTAGGCCTGGGTCCAGTACCCCCTTCCCCTCACCCTACCCCGGGTCCGTATCCTCTTCCTACCCCAACCCTACCCCTGACCCCTGCCTCTACCTGGACCCAGGCACACTCACACACACACTGACATACACCAGTCCTGGGCTCAGATCCCCTTCCCCTCACCCTAACCCGGGTCCGTATCCTTTTCCTACCCCCCACCCTACCCAAACCCCTGCCTCTATCTGGGCCCAGGCACATTTATGCACACACAGACATACACCAATGTTTTGCCATGTCTCTCCTATGATGTTATTAGCCTCTCTTACTCTGAAAATGTAATTTAATGTTATTTATTGCTCTATAAATGTTCTTAGCCGGTAGACAAACATACTCCAGGAGCTTGCTCGATCGCCTCGTTGAGAGGGGTCAGGGAAGAATTTTTACAGCTCACTTATCTGGCCCTCGGGTGATTACTGTTTTTTTGCTTCCCTCTGGAATATGTAGGGGTGGGATGTCTGCCCACCTCCCTTGTTCTCTGTAAAGCGCATTGTGTTGCCTCTGGGTATGAAATGCGCTATATAAATAAAGCTTTGATTGATTGATTGATAGATATGTGCGTTTTATGTGTCAGTGTTTTTGAAACTTCAAAAAATGTGTCTTGAAAAACGCCTGAACGCCTGCCAGCCCCAGGTTGTTGTCAAGTCCTCATTAAGTCTAATCACTGACATACACAAATTATGACTTATTAAAATTAAAATGTGTGTGTGTGTGTTTGTGTTGGCGTGCAGTTTGTGTGTGTGTGAGAGAGAGGGAGAAAGGGGGGGGGTCACTACAACTTCTTTGAGTGAAAGAAAAGGTCAAACCTTTAGATGCAGAACCAAAGGCTCTCTCTCTCTCTGGCCACTCAACTTCTCCTCCATTGACTGTACATGTACCTTCAAAGACAATCCTCATTTTAATGACCAGAAATACCGGAAATAGAAAGACATACTGTAGCAATTATAACAGCTATAACTCAGACTGCCAACAATTCAACTTGAATCTGAGGGAAGATAACATTAATGGCACTGATGGACAGTGATTTAAAGCTGCAGTTTTGAATATATTCATAACTTACTATAGTGATGAACAGCACACTTATTGCAGCGCACACTGGGAGCCTCCCCTCAACAGTGGCTTTTTCTGTGGGGGCTCTTTGTAATACTGCTTTATTATTTTCAATAATATGTTGAGGAACCTGTTACTTTCTTAATGGTAAATGGACTGCACTTATATACACAGGGCTCTGATCCTAATGGTTTACCCTATCATAGCTAGCTATACTAATGGTTTACCCTATCATAGCTAGCTATCCTAATGGTTTACCCTATCATAGCTAGCTATGCTTATGGTTTACCCTATCATAGCTAGCTATCCTAATGGTTTACCCTATCATAGCTAGCTATCCTAATGGTTTACCCTATCATAGCTAGCTACGCCTACTGAAACAGAAAAGAAAAATGTACACACCTGCGGCCAATCAGAGTAAAGGTGCTACTATGTACGGTAACACCACTGAACCCAGCAACCTCCTCCTAAAAACTTTCAGCTTGACAATGGCTAGAAAGAAGAACAAGAACAAAGATGAGGAAGTTTGCTAGCAAGTGTCTGGCTGCAGTGACCTGGCCGACCCATCAGGTATCTTGGACTCAACCTGGACACGGTGTCCATGAGAGCATCTCTGTTGGTCCCGAGCAGGGAAGCGCTGGAGCTGTCCCTCTCTTGGTTTGACCCCTCAGTGGCGGTCACTGTCCTGTTGACAAGGTGCTTGCTGGGTCTCATGTTGGCAGCTTACATAGTGGTTCCGCTGGGCCCGCATGAGAAGCGTCCGGAGATGGTTTACTCGACTCCATCTGGATCCACTGAGACACAGATGGCATCTGGTGGTGGCACTGTCATGCCAAAATGTGTCCAGGGGCCAAAATGTGTCCGGGTAACGTAATTGCTTATCGTTGCTGTGGAATCGTGACACGATCACATTCCTGACTTCGTTCGCAAGCTTGTGTTTACTTTCCTGACATAGCTAGCTAGCTAGCTAGCTATCTTGTCATTGATATCAAATATTGGATGTTTCTAATGTATTTGTAATAAAATAGGAGAATAAATCCTCGGACTAGCACTAGCTAATGTTGTTAGCTAACTTAGCTAGCTAGTTTGAATAGAACTGAATTTAAATACTACACTTATGAAGACAAAACTATCTTGGTTGTTCAATCATGTTTTAAGATATCTCAGTGAAAAATTAATTTTCTGTCATAGGCAGCGGACCTGGACTATTAGAGAGACCGGTGCATTATTGCACATGGAGTTCCAATAGGCAGGGTGTCGGCCCACATCTCGGTATTCACGGACGCGTCCCTGCTCTCCACGGGAGAGCGGCGTCACATCAACCTCCTGAAGCTTGAGACGGTGCTGCTTGTGCCACACCTCTTCACCCACCTCATACGAGGTTGCGATGTGCTAGTACAGTCAGGCAGCCTGACGGCCGTGTCCCGCGATCGTCTGCCGGGGAGGGGTTCGCTCACCAGCCCTGCACCGTCTGGCGGTGGAGCTGTGGAAGTGGGCAAGTGTCAATCTCGGTTCCTTATCAGCTCGGCACATTTCTGGTCACCTGAATGTCAGAGCTGACCTCATATCTCGAGGAGGACGGCGTCAGGGCGAGAGGAAACTGCACCCACAGATTGTCCCTCCTCTGGGTGCCGTTCAGGAGGGCTCAGGTGGACCTGTTCGCTTTGAAGGAGAATGTACAATGTGCACTATGGTATCAGCTGACTCCACAGGAGCAGCCCCCTGCGGAGACTACTGTCTTTAAGCACCCCTTGGTCCAGCGTTTTCTGACAGGAGTGCTTACAGCCACGCACAAAAACATGCAGAAGAACAGATCATTCTCCTGAACAGGATTGGACTTGGGGCCCTTTGCTTGGCCCATGCATGTGGCTACTGCTCCTGGCTGCCCTTGGAGGAAAGACAAATGGGATAAAAGCAGAGAAACATTGCGTCAGTGGATGCTCTTGCAACTACGCGCATGCGTGTGTGTGTGTGTGTGTGTGCTTCGGCGTCGCCGTCTCCCTTCACCGTGTGCTGTGTTTGCACTGTATGATAAATAAAGACTTTACTTCCTGCATGCACTGTATTGTAGGCTACTGGTCATACTTGGTTGTTGCTGTATTGATTGCTTCTGTCTGCCAGGGGGGGTTGGTACCTATAGGCTCCCTGCCTTTTATGGTTGTTGTGTACATTAAGCTACACATAACCAGGGAGTACGCCCCCCTTGAGCAGAGCACTGCAGAGCACCAAGACAAAAACATAAATGGTTCAAAATGAATTTGAGAGCATTACTGTCTGAACTGTTGATATTCAGAATCAATTTAAGTTACAATAAACCCAAACAACCCCAGATGGATTTGACCCCAGACACCTTGAGGCAGACTTATCAGCAGCTAGATAAGCTCTCTCCCTGGAGTGACTCTCCGTTCTGTTGTTGGTTCTCCTGTGACTTTGTTTCTGCAGGAGAAGATTCCGACAGAATAATTATTATCGAATGCCTCTGGATGGAAGCCGCTATTAAAATTCACTCTGAGATGAAGGATGTTAAAATCTCATTAAACCCCACTCGGAGATAATGCATGTTAAACTCTCATTATGTTTTGATTAGGAGGCACAAGGCTTGCCGTCGTGGTGATTGTGTTTTTTAATCAGATTCTTCTGAGCGAATAGGAAACAAGACGAGAGCAGCAACTAGGCAAAAACAAGCTGAGCCAGCAGCGACACTTCCTTGAACTCAGAGGACAGAATAGAGCAATGCGTGTTCTGCTTGTGACACTATGACAGTATATGAGGACGGATGTGAAATGAGATTGCTGTCTTAAGCGTTATATTTCCATGTGGGGTAGCAGACTTATAGTATAGAAATGAATGGACTGGTAAAGTAAAAATGCCATCAATATGATCTCTCTGTGCGTAGGAGTACAGTATCTCACTTAGAACCAGACATTGGATATTGCTATTTTTTCATTCACTCTACTAGTAATCCATTTGACCCTAGCATGCACACTTGGCAGTGTCACAGCCAAGTCCATGCATACGATGTGAGTATATTTCCTCTGTTGAAACAGCATGCTGTCCTAGATAGGGGTAGCATTTGTCATGATGGTGAACCAAGAGCATGCCAGCGTTGCAGACATTGCAGTGATAGATAGCTGACCTGTATTTTCTTCTGTGTTCCATTAGCCAATGACATAATACCCTGTTGTGGTAACAGCCTGGGGCCATTTGACACATAGTCAGGTTGACACCAGATGGCATGGGGGTACAGTAGAAAATAAACCAGATGACATGGGGGTACAGTAGAAAATAAACCCATGGGGGTACAGTAGAAAATAAACCAGATGACATGGGGGTACAGTAGAAAATAAACCAGATGACATGGGGGTACAGTAGAAAATAAACCAGATGACATGCCGGTACAGTAGAAAATAAACCAGATGACATGGGAGTACAGTAGAAAATAAACCAGATGACATGGGAAGACAGTAGAAAAAAAACCAGATAACATGGGGAGTACAGTAGAAAATAAAGCAGTAGAAAATAAACCAGATACAGTGGAAAATAGACCAGCTAACATGGGGGTACATTAGAAAAGAGAGCCTCCAGCATGTCTTACATCTGTGCCACTCGGGGGGGAGAACCAGTCCTACAGTAAGTGTACAGTACCTGGAGTAGAGACATACAGACTGAAAACTAGGTACAACACCAGTGGGAATAGGCTGTGTGAGAACAATAGGTGTGTGTGTGCGTGTGTGTGTGTGTGTGTGCGTATGTGTGTGCGTGGTGTGTGTACATACACACAGACGGTCCAGGTCTTGTTGAAGCCCCTAGCAGAGAGGCGCTCAGGTGAAGCAGCTGTCTGGGCGAGTCCTGCTGGTTCAGGGGGTTTGTCTGTGATTAATCACAGCTTCCTCCCACATGACTTATCGCTGAAGAAAACAACCAGCTGGGTGTTTGTTCCTGCTCAGCTGAGTCTCTCAGGAGAGCTCGGGTCACCCTGTGAGGCAGCAGGTGTGTGTGTGTGTGTGTGTGTGTGTGTGTGTGTGTGTGTGTGCGTGTGTGTGTGTACATTTGCACGATCTGTACAGGTATGTATGTTTGTGTATGGCCGTACAGTACATGTGTGTGTGCCTTTCCTGTGCTGTCAAAGCAGCGATGTCCCCTTCTCTCTGAGTCCCCAGGAGAGTGGGAGTGTTCTCTAACGGGTCCCCAGGAGAGAGGGAGTGTTCTCTAACGGGTCCCCAGGAGAGAGGGAGCGTTCTCTAACGGGTCTCCAGGAGAGTGGGAGTGTTCTCTAACGGGTCCCCAGGAGAGTGGGAGTGTTCTCTAACGGGTCTCCAGGAGAGAGGGAGCGTTCTCTAACGGGTCCCCAGGAGAGAGGGAGTGTTCTCTAACGGGTCCCCAGGAGAGAGGGAGTGTTCTCTAACGGGTCTCCAGGAGAGTGGGAGCGTTCTCTAACGGGTCCCCAGGAGAGAGGGAGTGTTCTCTAACGGGTCTCCAGGAGAGAGGGAGCGTTCTCTAACGGGTCTCCAGGAGAGTGGGAGCGTTCTCTAACGGGTCCCCAGGAGAGAGGGAGTGTTCTCTAACGGGTCTCCAGGAGAGAGGGAGCGTTCTCTAACGGGTCTCCAGGAGAGTGGGAGCGTTCTCTAACGGGTCCCCAGGAGAGTGGGAGCGTTCTCTAACGGGTCTCCAGGAGAGTGGGAGTGTTTTCTAACGGGTCCCCAGGAGAGTGAAAGCGTTCTCTAACGGGTCTCCAGGAGAGTGGGAGCGTTCTCTAACACCGTGTCCTAACTACACGCGGCGCGAGCGTCAGCTACAAAATGCGTTCCATTGCTTTGTTTTCTATTGTTATGTCCTAACTGGACGCGAGTGATGCAGCGTGAAGCGGCGCAACGTTTTAACTGTCCTTTTGACGCTCGCCCTGTTCCTATTTTCCTCCTGTCGCTCGTGTTGAGAGGCGTCTGTCTTCAGTTGGGAATATAGACAAATGACGTAACAGAACAGGAAATTTAACGGTTTCAGTTAGGACAGCAAGCATGTGATGTCGCGTTTTGTTGCTTGCGTCGCAAGCAGTTAGGACATGGTGTAATGGGTCCTGATTAAAGGCTTCTTCCTACTGAGGTCAGCAGTTATAATGAAACAGGGCAGCATCCACACCACGTCGGGGAAACAAACATTAACATATGCATATGCACAAACAATGTTCGTTTAGAGATTAGTTGACTCGTTTAGGGATTGGTTGACTCGTTTAGGGATTGGTTAAAGTTACCGGCAGGAACAGAGGAACAGAACAGGGACAAGCTCTGCATTCCACACACCAGGACAGAGCTTTATTACCCTCACCCTTCCATGCAGACCCTCCCTATGCCCTCACTGCTCTCTGGAACAGTTCAGATGCGCCACAGCAGTGCTAGACAGGACAGGATTAGTTATGCTTATTCGTTTAAATCCCATATTATTGTGTAGAATTGTCTATTAGTGGGTTCAGTAAGCGAGGCCAGTATCTCTGGGGGGAGTATGGAAGGTGCCTTTAAGAGTCTGTGAGTGTTCTCTGACCTGGCGTGTCCTGAATAAGGGAAGCGCCACGTGAGTTAATCAGGGTCAGGACTACCTTGAGTGAGACTAATGCCGGGCTCAGACTACAGGATTTTTGAGCCGATTTATCCCCGATTCACCCCTCCCGACAATCGGAGGAGAAATCTGGTCTGGAACGTTGGTCGGGGCCGATGATCGGTCCAGATTATCTTGTAATGTGAGGGGTTTACAGATCCAATCTTATACCTCCCGATCGGCTCGCAGACCCATCGGGGCGGCCCCGATAATATCAAACAAGTTTGATATTTAAGATTATTACGTCCCGACTTTACAAGTGAGACGGCGAGACCAGTGGTTCGTTACTCCCTCGGGCACGATAAGATCCTGTAGTGTGTGCTGAGCCGTTATTTTCAAATCTTGCTGTGTGTGCTTGTTTGAGATGTGCAAGAAGAATATCTGTTAAGATTCTCCTAATGTGCGTGATGTAACCCGATTTCGAAATTGGTTAGGATTTTAAATATCCTGTAGTGTGAGCCCGGCATCAGGAGCTGACGGAGCTCTGGACTGGGCATGAGCATCCTTAGCTTGGGTTCCTTATTTGAATCTTAAAGAACGGATGTTAAACCCTGTGAACGAGCTGCTGAGAAGGAGGACGAAACCATGCAGCCTGGGAGGGAAGAGAGGAGAGGAGAGAGGGAGCACGCGGGGAGGGGAGAGGAAGCACGCGGGGAGAGGAGAGAGGGAGCACGCGAGGAGGGGAGAGGAGAGAGGGAGCACACGGGGAGGGGAGAGGAGAGAGGGAGCACACGGGGAGGGGAGAGGAGAGAGGGAGCACGCAGGGAGGGGAGGGGAGAGGAAGCACGCGGGGAGGGGAGAGGAGAGAGGGAGCATGCGGGGAGGGGAGGGGAGAGGAAGCACGCGGGGAGGGGAGAGAAGAGAGGGAGCACGCGAGGAGGGGAGAGGAGAGAGGGAGCACGCGGGAAGGGGAGGGGAGAGAGGGAGCAAGCGGGTCTCTACGGCTCAGGTAGCTCCTCCCCTTCTCAGGGGTGTGTTCTCTTACTGTGACAGGGAGGGGGATACTGGGAGATACTGGGGGTTCGGGTTAAGGTTACTTAGTTAGATCATACAGCCTAGTCAACATAGCCAGGCCTTGTAACAGGTTGGAAGTTGGAATTGGCCATTTTAGTCCAGTAGGAACCCTGGGGGCGGGCTTCTATTCGGAGCAGTATTTCTATTGGCTCTCTGCTTGGATCAGAATCTTATGTTAAAATGAGCCAAAACGTAAATAATTAAAAATCCGGCCCTGTCACAAAAAATCTGTCCCTCTGTCTGGGAACCCTGCGCATACCCGTGCCAAATATGGAGGCTGTAGTGTCGCCCCTCATTGTGCCTTAATTTTAACAAATTGTTGAAACCTCTATGTTACAAGCTCCGGTGACATTTAGTGTGAAATCATCTATGGCTTCTCACTTGGCAGGTAGCTCAAGAAAGATCATGACGTGCCCTTGGTGTAATGTTGTGAGTTCAAGCCCAGGGTAATGCAGAATAAAAATGTGAATGCATACTCATTGTGCTGTGTGACATTTTAAAGTTTTAAATTCTGGTCCGGGAAGTTCTGCTGACAGACTCATGTATTTGTCATCTGTCCCACAATCCCTTAGTGCAACCGCGATGCCTCATTCAATGGTAACAGCGAGCTCCACCAATCAGATAGCGTGGCTGTTGGCAACCCCACCCCAAATTGCCGACACTAGGGCTGAGTTCCGAATCGCATACTTCTACTTCTTACTACCAGTACCTACTACAGCTGCCCTTAGAAAGTACGTACTTTGCAAGCAGTAGGCATCCAATTGGGACATACTACCTTGTCATAACATTGCGCCTTGAAATTTGCCCACATCCATCGCTGTCAGTAACGCGACATTCGTCTACAGCTGTCACGACTCGCACATGTGACGCACATTTCCGCTGCGCACAGGATTGTGGGTCAGAATAGCCCGAAAAGCCTGCTGGCTTGCATACTGCAAAATACAACCGGATGTAGTAGGACATCTTGGTATTTTTGGCATACTGTATGTGGCATACTATGTATTGGGACATACTACATCCTGTTTTGGCATACTATATAGTATGGTAGTATGCGATTCGGAACGCAGCCTAGGACTACCATTTGCACATTCACTCCAGCAGTGTCTGTGATTGAACACACCTGCAGTCAATTAGCAAGACAAGCCAAAAATGTTCCAAACCTCAGCCAGTGTGTCACTTATGAAGCAAATAGAAGGAAGACTAGATAGAGTGACAGTTCAGATTTAAATTTGTTACTGTGCATTTTTGACACTAGTTTGACGGCTGCCACATGCCTCGTGTGATTTCAATTTGTTTGAGAACTTTTTGTAGAACCTAAAACATTTTATTAGAAGGCCAAGCAAATTCCTCAAATTCCTAACCACCCTAACTGATATCTCAACTGAGAGAGATTGGTGCAAAATAAAAATGTGTGTACTCCCGCCAGGACGAAATTCGGGAGATTATGTTTTCGGTGTTATGGCCCATACAGACTACACAAGTTCAACTCAATTTTGGTCCGATCTTTTGTCGCTGACAAAGTGTCCAAGTGTCAAGCCCGATTATGAACGTCGGGAACAACGAAAAGCCTTGTAGTGTCACATAATCAAAGGTCAGTGATTTGGCATCTGGGTTAGGGTTAGGGCCAAATGACACCCCGACGAAAAGTCTAGCGTGTCCGATTTTTTTGTATTTTCCTGCCTAGTCTGACATCTCCTGTGACCATGCCTACGATGTAACTTAACGTTGACCAATAGGATGACAGTGTCCTTTACATGATAACACATCCGTTACCTCAAGTTCTACTTGAAAGATAGACAGCCCATACTGTCCTCTTCGTGACACCCAGGAATGGGTCCAAAATTGTTTTTTCTTAATTAAATTTGTCTTCTTTGACTCCGAGCAGCACAGCCTGTGTCAAATTCTGACTCCCTGGCAGAATTCCACTCCACTTCTCTTTAGTACCATCTGCTGTTTTCTGGCAAAACGAGTGTTCAAAAAAAAAAAATTCTACCACTCAGCAAAGACCAGCAGGACATCACAAGAGGAGCAACTTGTCACAGGGCAAGGCTATTTTAGGTTTTAAGATGACCACACCGCTACTGCTATGACATCCACGATAATAAACTATGAGAACACCTGGAATAGGAACCTACATAATAGTTTACAAGTAATAGACCTACATTCATATAAAGTCATATTATTCATCCCTCCTCACACGTATTGTGGTTAGCCTGTATCTGTAGGTCACTGGATGGTACAGAGTCAGTAGATAAAAAGGAATGAATCCCAGACAAAAATGTAATAGGCTAGGCCTACTTCAACTGTTTTAATGAGGCAGATATACTGTAGCCTAGTTGTGGTCGCCTACACATCATGGTTTTGGCAGTCAAAAGATAACTCAAAACTGTGAAGGGGAGTCAGATTCTGCTGGGTAGTCAGAATTATTTGGCACAACACCCTGCCACCATAATTTGGAATATAAATAAAACTTGAATACAGTGCATACAATACTTCCTTGCTCATGGTCGTGAAAGACAGCACACAATGATTTGTCGCGGTCATTAGTGTCCTGGCCACAACACGGCAAGAATTCATGGAACTGTGATGGCCTGATCTGACATGGTGACCATCGTGAAAGACAAAACAAATAGTGTAGTCTGTACGGGCCATTAGTCTGTCTGTATGTTAGTCTGTCTGTTGCAGCAGGATTATGCAAAAACTTTTTCAAGAAACTCAGTAGAGGGGTGTATATCACGGGCCAGGGAAGAACTCGGTAGAGGGGTGTATATCATGGAAGAATTCATGGGATTCCCAGCATTCTGGGATTGATTGATTCAGCTAACAAACAGCTTTTATTGTCAACAGTGGATTTTACACAGCACACACACACACACACACACACACACACACACACACACACACACACACACACACACACACAGAGTTACAGTAGTGTCCATTGATGAAATTCTCCTTTGCTTTTAACCCATTGCGTCGTCCTTCCTCCAAGGGCAGCCAGGAGCAGCCAGCAGGCAGCGTGCATGGAACCGACCCTTACGGACACAGGGAGAACATGCAAACTCCGCCCAGGGCCTTCCTGCTGTGAGGCGACCATACTGGGTACTATGCCACTGTGCCGCATGTGAGCGATTCAGTCTCTTAAAGGGGTACACCTCAAATCACCCATCTCAGCTAAGGATTGCCAGCTTAACTATAAATCCATTGATAAACATTTATATACTGTACATTATTGGATTTGAAAATAATAAGTAGCCTGGGATTGGTTTACGTTACACTACCTTACTATTTTGTGGGTGTTATGACTTAAATAATTTAATAATAATGGCATGATGGTGAAGATCAACTGCTTTTAATTAGCTGGTTATGCTCGTAGCTAGCTAGATTACTGCTGTCAGTTCTGTCATATCTGCTGTAGCTAGCTAGCTAGGTAGCTGAGCAGAGAGCAGAGCTGAAGAGAACCCGGTTCGGCCAACCTCAGTTGATGCACCACCAGTATATATATATTTTATAATGTCACTGTACATGCTGATGACATGCATCGTGGGCGGAGGTCTGCACTCTCTGAGTTCCATTCTAGTTCCTAGTGGAATTCCTCTCATTTATAAGTACATACAATTCATGATGACTTGTTTCATGAGATAACTACACACCAGAGGGGGGACCAGAAGCATTAAGAGAACAGCAGAGTCATTTAGATTGACGAGAAGCAGAATGGTAGATTGAAGTGAATTGAATCTCGGGGTTAGCAAACTCAGAGTTTTCACTGAACACACTTTCTGGACCCCCACTGCTCTACTGAACACAGGATTGAACTGAACCCCCTCTCTCTCTCCTTTTCCCAATCTCTCTCCCCCTCTTTCCCTCTCCCTCTATACGTCTCTCTCTTCCCCTCTCTCTTCCCCTCTCCCCATTCCCCACTTTCTTTCTCCCCCTCTCTCTTTTTCTCTCCCCATTTCCCTCTCTTTCTCTCCTCTCTCTCTCTCCCTCTCCCCCTCTCTCAGGCAGGCGACAGGGCTGGCACACACTGTAACTCATACAGAAGAGCAGCACAGGGGGAAACACACACACACACACACACGCACACACACACACACACACACACACACACACACACACACACACACACACACACACACACACACAGACTTATTTTTATGCAAAGTGAAATTAACTGGGTAATCTGAACAGAATCCAGGTCTTTCTTGTTGCATGGCCGTTGCGTTATTAATCAGAGTCAGGCAGCTGAGTGGAGCTGAAAATGAAGGATGAGGATAAGAGAGCTGTCCTGCCTCGTCGCATTGACTTCTGGGAAGCGTTAAGATGAAGCTGGGGCCGTCACAGGGAGATGAGGAGGACTAATACAATCACAATTCAAATGATTTTTGCTCCATAAGTGATAGTCATGTATGGGATTCATGGTAATTATTATATTGATTGTTATAAGTGAACTGGATGAAAGTACAGTATCTGTTTCCTGTGACACCACCTTGTGAAGGACGTGCTACAGCATAACCCTAACCCTAACCCAAGTCACTGACTCACAGCACACTGACAAATCTGTCACTACCAAACTCACTTAACCAAAGTGACGCAACTCCCGCTCAAACTGCGCTGACACATCTTCTAACAAACCAAATAGCAACTGATATCCCACACCAAATCAAGGGGGCGTGAAGGGGTCTGTGGTTTTGAGTGGAGATCAGGGAGTTACCCAAATGTAGGTCTAATTAAGTCATCTCAAAGCGATGTAAAAGACTCAAGCCAGACCAGAGAAAAAGGCAGACATAAGCACTTTGGGTCCCATTCACATTCATTGCTAAACTATTTCATCAGGCTTAATCTAATGTTGAGGAGACACCATTTGTCTCTACAGCATGCTAATCAATAGCCAATATGCAGCAGAGCTCTTAAACCCGTTTAGGTCACAGATAGCCCTTACCTGGCGTCCCAATGAGGGCCCCTCTCTACTAGGATGATTCATCTGTGCCAAGGCTGTCTGGCTGGACTTGGTTTTACAACGTCTGCTGGAGCCGGTCGGGTCTCACAGGACCGCTGGCAGTTTGAACAGCACTCTGTATTCATGTCCATTACACAGGTCATAGTACATTTAGGTCACTCTACATCAGCCAACCTGTCAGAACACATCTACACTCACCACAGTGACCCGGTTGAGTACCTGGCCACAGCTCAGTATATGGCTTTCATAGACTCAACTCGAAGTTCAGTGTTCAGTGCCGGGTTAAGTAAAAGTGTTAGACATTAAAGAAACTTAGGATCAAATTAAGTAGAAGATTCGTGAAATTGGTGACTTAAATGTGCTTCCCGAGTTCTGAATCACATTATGATTATGATATGGATACACACACAGAGTTCCCTAATCTATGCAGTGTAAGCGCTGATGAATATGAATGAGCATGGTGAATATGTATGAGGATGATGAATATCTGATGAGGGCGACCCCGCCTCCCTCTGAGTGATGCTGTGGAACCAATTAATCATGATAGAAGTACAGAGTGTTGGACAGGTCACTCATTCAAAAAACTTTCAAAAGTGTGGACAATGTGTGAATCTGTGTGTGTGTGCGTGTGTGTGGAGAGAGAGAGAGAGAGAGAAGTATTTGAGTGTATATACTGTAAGTGAAAGAGTGTGCATGAAAGAGATGTGTGTGTGTACATTAAATGTGTTTTTCATGTTATGTAATGCAAGACACGCATAATGTCATCCCAGACTGATCGCATCACAGCCTGTTGTGATGAAGCACAAACACCAAACACCGTCTCTAACGAGGTCCATGTCATTAAACTGATTAAACCACCTCCCTGTTTTAATGGGGCCTGTCGATCACATGACAGAGGTATTGATGAGACAGGCTGGGGTTCAAAGGTCAACTCAGGTCACACAATGGCAAAAAAAACTATGATCGCCATAGAGATGAAACAACCCACACCTTTTTAAAATTTAGAAATTAAATTTAAAAATGTTAAAATAAGGTTTAAAACCTGAGCACTGTATTCCAGAACCACATTACTCCTGTGAAAAAGTGTGGAGTGGTCGAAAAATGATTTTTTCCATAGAGATGAGCTTCTCAATGCCATACTATAACTGTGGCCTCTCTCTTTCTCTCTCTCTCTCTCCCCCCCTTTCTCTCTCTCCCCCCCTTTCTCTCTCTCTCTCTCTCTCTCTAATGTAAGGGAACCAGAACTAGTTGTGAGCGGCGTCTCCTCACCCCCACCTTGCCCCGAAATGGAGTGCTTCCTGTGGGCCTCAGAGCAGCCTCTCTCTCTCTCTCTCTCTCTCTCTCTCTCTCTCCCTGCTT